>NW_027597709.1:50000-57500 GCF_964194155.1 Cetorhinus maximus | reverse complement strand
CTCTCTGTATCTCTCTCTGTCTCTCTCTCAGTCTCTCCCTCTCTCTCTGTCTCTCTCTCAGTCTATCTCTCTCTATCTCTCTGTCTCTCTCTGTCTCAGTCTCTCTCTCTCTCTGTCTCTCTCTCAGTCTCTCTCTCTCTGTCTCTCTCTCTGTCTCTCTCTCTGTCTCTCTCTCAGTCTCTCTCTCTCTGTCTCTCTGTCTCTATCTCTCTCTCTCTCTCTCTCTTTCTCTCTCTCAGTCTCTCTGTCTCTCTCTCTCTCTGTCTCGCTCTCAGTCTCTCTCTCAGTCTCTCTCTCTCTCTCTCTCGCTCTCTGTCCCTCTATCTCTCTCTGTCTCTATCTCTGTCTCTTTGTCTCTTTCTCTGTCTCTCTCTCTGTCTCTCTCTCTGTCTCTCTCTGTCTCTCTCTCTGTCTATCTATCTCTCTCTCTCTGTCTCTTTGTCTCTTTCTCTGTCTCTCTCTCTGTCTCTCTCTCTCTCTGTCTCTCTCTCTGTCTCTCTCTCTGTCTCTCTCTCAGTCTCTCTCTCTCTGTCTCTCTGTCTCTATCTCTGTCTCTCTCTCTCTCTCTCAGTCTCTCTGTCTCTCTCTCTGTCTCTCTCAGTCTCTCTCTCTCTCTGTCTCTCTCTCAGTCTCTCTCTCTGTCTCTCTCTGTCACTCTCTCTGTCTCTCTGTCTCTCTCTGTCTCTCTCTGTCTCTCTCTCAATCTCTCTCTCTCTGTCTCTCTCTCTCTCTCAGTCTCTCAGTCTCTCTCTGTCTCTCTCTGTCTCTCCCTCAATCTCTCTCTCTCTGTCTCTCTCTCTCTCTGTCTCTCTGTCTCTCTCTCTCCGTCTCTCTCTTTCAGTCTCTCTCTCACTCTCTCTGTCTCTCTCTGTCTCTCTCTCTCTCTCTCTCTCTCTCTCTCTCAGTCTCCCTCTCTCTCTCTCTCTCTCTCAGTCTCTCTGTCTCTCTCTGTCTCTCTCTCTCTGTTTCTCTCTCTCAGTCTCTCTCTCTCTCAGTCTCTCTCTCTGTCTCTCTCTGTCTCTCTCTGTCACTCTGTCTCTCTTTCTGTCTCTCTCTGTCTCTCTGTCTCTCTCTCAGTCTCTCTCTCTCAGTCTCTCTCTCTCTGTCTCTCTCTGTCTCTCTCTCTGTCTCTCTCTCTGTCTCTCTCTCTCTCTCTCTCTCTGTCTCTCTCTCTCTCTCTCTGTCCCTTTCTCTGTCTCTTTCTCTGTCTCTCTCTCTGTCTCTCTCCCAGTCTCTCTCCCAGTCTCTCTCACAGTCCCTCTCTCTCTCTGTCTCTCTCTCTCTCTCAGTCTCTCTCTCTCTCTCTGCCTCACTCAGTCTCTCTCTCAGTCTGTCCCTCTCAGTCTCTCTCTCAGTCTCTCTCTCTCTCTCTGTCTGTCTCTTGCTCCCCCTCTCGCTCTCTCTGTCTCTCTCTCTGTCTCTCTCTCTCTCTCTCTAAGTCTCTCTCTCTCTCTGTCTCTCTCTCAGTCTCTCCCCCTGTCTCTCTCTGTCTCTCTCTCAGTCTCTCTCTCTCTCTGTCTCTCTCTTAGTCTCTCTCTCTCTTGCTCAGTCTCTCCCTCGGTGTCTCTCTCTCTCTCTGTCACACTCTATCTCTCTCTCTAACCGTCTCTCTCTCTCTCTACCCCTCTCGCTCTCTCTTAGTCTCTCTCTCTTTCTCTCTGTCTCTCTCTCTCTGTCTGTCTCTCTCACTGGCTCTCTCTTGCTGCCCCTCTCGCTCTCTCTCAGTCTCTCTCTCTCTCTCTGTCTCTCTCTCTGTCTCTCTCTCTGTCTCTCTCTCAGTCACTCCCTCTCTCTCTGTCTCTCTCTCAGTCTATCTCTCTCTATCTCTCTGTCTCTCTCTGTCTCAGTCTCTCTCTCTCTCTGTCTCTCTCTCAGTCTCTCTCTCTCTCTGTCTCTCTCTCTGTCTCGCTCTCTGTCTCGCTCTCAGTCTCTCTCTCAGTCTCTCTCTCTCTCTCTCGCTCTCTGTCCCTCTATCTCTCTCTGTCTCTCTCTCTGTCTCTTTGTCTCTTTCTCTGTCTCTCTCTCTGTCTCTCTCTCTGTCTCTCTCTCTGTCTCTCTCTGTCTCTCTCTCTGTCTCTCTATCTCTCTCTCTCTGTCTCTTTGCCTCTTTCTCTGTCTCTCTCTCTGTCACTCTCTCAGTCTCTCTCTCTCTGAGTCTCTCTGTCTCTCTCTATCTCTCTCTGTCTCTCTCTCTGTCTCTCTCTCTGTCTCTTTCTCTGTCTCTCTCTCAGTCTCTCTCTCTGTCTCTCTCTGTCTCTCTCTCTGTCTCTCTATCTCTCTGTCTCTCTCTCAGTCTCTCTCTCTCTGTCTCTTTCTCTGTCTCTCTCTCTGTCTGTCTCTCTGTCTATCTCTCAGTCTCTCTCTCTGTGTCTCTCTGTCTCTCTCTCTGTCTCTCTCTCTGTCTCTCTCTGTCTCTCTCTCTGTCTCTCTCTGTCTCTCTCTCTGTCTCTCTCTCTCTGTCTCTCTCTCTGTCTCTCTCTCTGTATCTCTCTCAGTCTCTCTCTCTGTCTCTCTCTCTGTCTCTCTCTCTGTCTCTCTCTCTCAGTCTCTCTCTCTCTCTCGCTCAGTCTCTCTCTCTGTCTCTCTCTCTGTCACACTCTAACACTCTCTATCGCCGTCTCTCTCTCTCTCTACCCCTCTCACTCTCTCTTAGTCTCTCTCTCTCTTTCTCTCTGTCTCTCTCTCTCTCTCTGTCTCTCTCGCTGGCTTTCTCTTGCTCCCCCTCTCGCTCTCTCTCAGTCTATCTCTTTCTCTCTCTCTGTCGCTCTCTCAGTCTCTCTCTCTCTCAGTCTCTCTCTCTGTCTCTATCTCTCTGTCTCTCTCTCTGTCTCTCTCTCAGTCTCTCTCTCTCTCTCTCTGTCTCTCTCTCAGTCTCTCTCAGTCTCTCTGTCTCTCCCTCTGTCTCTCTATCTCTCTCTCTTTTTCTCTGTCTCTCTCTCTCTCTCTGTCTCGCTCTCAGTCTCTCTCTCAGTCTCTCTCTCTCTCTCTCCTGCTCTCTGTCCCTCTATCTCTCTCTGTCTCTCTCTCTGTCTCTTTGTCTCTTTCTCTGTCTCTCTCTCTGTCTCTCTCTCTGTCTCTCTCTGTCTCTCTCTCTGTCTCTCTATCTCTCTCTCTCTGTCTCTTTGTCTCTTTCTCTGTCTCTCTCTCTGTCTCTCACTCAGTCTCTCTCTGTCTCTCTCTCTGTCTCTCCCTCTGTCTCTCTCTCTGTCTCTCTGTCTCTATCTCTCTCTCTCTCTCTCTCTCAGTCTCTCTCTCTCTCTCGCTCTCTGTCCCTCTATCTCTCTCTGTCTCTTTGTCTCTTTCTCTGTCTATCTCTCTGTCTCTCTCTCTGTCTCTCTCTGTCTCTCTCTCTGTCTCTCTATCTCTCTCTCTCTGTCTCTTTGTCTCTTTCTCTGTCTCTCTCTCTGTCTCTCTCTCAGTCTCTCTCTGTCTCTCTCTCTGTCTCTCCCTCTGTCTCTCCCTCTGTCTCTCTCTCTGTCTCTCTCTCTGTCTCTCTCTCTCTGTCTCTCTCTCTGTCTCTCTCTCTGTCTCTCTCACTGTCTCTCTCTCAGTCTCTCTCTCAGTCTCTCTCTAAGTCTCTCTCTCGCTCTCTTTCTCTGTCTCTCTCTCAGTCTCTCTCTCTCTCTCAGTCTCTCTCTCATTATCTATCTCTCTCTCTGTCTCGCTCTCTCTCTCTCAGTCTCTCTCTCTCACTCTCTCTCTCTCTCTTATTCTCTATCTCTCTCTCTGTCTCTCTCTCTCTCTCTCAGTCTCTCTCTCTCACTCTCTCTCTCTCTCTTATTCTCTCTCTCTCTCTCTGTCTCTCTCCCAGTCTCTCTCCCAGTCTCTCTCTCAGTCTCTCTCTCTCTCTGTCTCTCTCTCTCTCTCAGTCTCTCTCTCTGCCTCACTCAGTCTCTCTCTCAGTCTGTCTCGCTCTCTCAGTCTCTCTCTCAGTCTCTCTCTCCCTCTCTGTCTGTCTCTTGCTCCCCCTCTCGCTCTCTCTGTCTCTCTCTCTCTCTCTGTCTCTCTCTCTCTCTCTGTCTCTCTCTCTCTCTCTAAGTCTCTCTCTCTCTCTGTCTCTCTCTCAGTCTCTCCCCCTCTCTCTCTCTGTCTCTCTCTCAGTCTCTCTCTCTCTCTGTCTCTCTCTTAGTCTCTCTCTCTCTTGCTCAGTCTCTCCCTCGGTGTCTCTATCTCTCTCTGTGTCACACTCTATCTCTCTCTCTCACCGTCTCTCTCTCTCTCTACCCCTCTCGCTCTCTCTTAGTCTCTCTCTCTTTCTCTCTGTCTCTCTCTCTCTGTCTGTCTCTCTCACTGGCTCTCTCTTGCTGCCCCTCTCGCTCTCTCTCAGTCTCTCTCTCTCTCTCTGTCTCTCTCTCTGTCTCTCTCTCAGTCTCTCCCTCTCTCTCTGTCTCTCTCTCAGTCTATCTCTCTCTATCTCTCTGTCTCTCTCTGTCTCAGTCTCTCTCTCTCTCTGTCTCTCTCAGTCTCTCTCTCTCTCTGTCTCTCTCTCTGTCTCTCTCTCTGTCTCTCTCTCAGTCTCTCTCTCTCTGTCTCTCTGTCTCTATCTCTGTCTCTCTCTCTCTCTCTCAGTCTCTCTGTCTCTCTCTCTGTCTCTCTCAGTCTCTGTCTCTATCTGTCTCTCTCTCTCTGTCTCTCTCTCTGTCTCTCTCTCTGTCTCTCTCACTGTCTCTCAATCTCTGTCTCTCTCTCAGTCTCTCTCTCTCTCTCTCATTCTCTGTCTCTCTCTCAGTCTCTCTCTCTCTCTCAGTCTCTATCTCAGTCTCTCTCTAAGTCTCTCTCTCGCTCTCTTTCTCTGTCTCTCTCTCAGTCTCTCTCTCTCTCTCAGTCTCTCTCTCATTATCTATCTCTCTCTCTGTCTCTCTCTCTCTCTCAGTCTCTCTCTCTCACTCTCTGTCTCTCTCTTATTCTCTCTCTCTCTCTCTGTCTCTCTCCCAGTCTCTCTCCCAGTCTCTCTCTCAGTCTCTCTCTCTCTCTGTCTCTCTCTCTCTCTCAGTCTCTCTCTCTCTCTGCCTCACTCAGTCTCTCTCTCAGTCTGTCTCTCTCTCTCAGTCTCTCTCTCAGTCTCTCTCTCTCTCTCTGTCTCTCTCTCTCTCTCTAAGTCTCTCTCTCTCTCTGTCTCTCTCTCAGTCTCTCCCCCTCTCTCTCTCTGTCTCTCTCTCAGTCTCTCTCTCTCTCTGTCTCTCTCTTAGTCTCTCTCTCTCTTGCTCAGTCTCTCCCTCGGTGTCTCTATCTCTCTCTGTGTCACACTCTATCTGTCTCTCTCACCGTCTCTCTCTCTCTCTACCCCTCTCGCTCTCTCTTAGTCTCTCTCTCTTTCTCTCTGTCTCTCTCTCTCTGTCTGTCTCTCTCACTGGCTCTCTCTTGCTGCCCCTCTCGCTCTCTCTCAGTCTCTCTCTCTCTCTCTGTCTCTCTCTCAGTCTCTCCCTCTCTCTCTGTCTCTCTCTCAGTCTATCTCTCTCTATCTCTCTGTCTCTCTCTGTCTCTCTCTCAGTCTCTCTCTCTCTCTGTCTCTCTCTCTGTCTCTCTCTCTGTCTCTCTCTCAGTCTCTCTCTCTCTGTCTCTCTGTCTCTATCTCTGTCTCTCTCTCTCTCTCTCTCAGTCTCTCTGTCTCTCTCTCTGTCTCTCTCAGTCTCTCTCTCTCTCTGTCTCTCTCTCAGTCTCTCTCTCTGTCTCTCTCTGTCACTCTCTCTGTCTCTCTGTCTCTCTCTGTCTCTCTCTGTCTCTCTCTCAATCTCTCTCTCTCTGTCTCTCTCTCTCTCTCAGTCTCTCAGTCTCTCTCTGTCTCTCTCTGTCTCTCCCTCAATCTCTCTCTCTCTGTCTCTCTCTCTCTCTCTGTCTCTCTGTCTCTCTCTCTGTCTCTCTCTGTCTCTCTCTTTCAGTCTCTCTCTCACTCTCTCTGTCTCTCTCTGTCTCTCTCTCTCTCTCTCTCTCAGTCTCTCTGTCTCTCTCTGTCTCTCTCTCTCAGTCTCTCTCTCTCTGTTTCTCTCTCTCAGTCTCTCTCTCTCTCTCAGTCTCTCTCTCTGTCTCTCTCTGTCTCTCTCTGTCTCTCTCTGTCACTCTGTCTCTCTTTCTGTCTCTCTCTGTCTCTCTGTCTCTCTCTCAGTCTCTCTCTCTGAGTCTCTCTCTCTCTGTCTCTCTCTGTCTCTCTCTCTGTCTCTCTCTCTGTCTCTCTCTCTCTCTCTCTGTCTCTCTCTCTCTCTCTCTGTCCCTTTCTCTGTCTCTTTCTCTGTCTCTCTCTCTGTCTCTCTCTCTGTCTCTCTCTCTTTCTCTCAGTCTCTCTCTCTCTCTGTCTCTCTCTCAGTCTCTCTCTCTCTCTCTCACTGTCTCTCTCTCAGTCTCTCTCTCTCTCAGTCTCTCTCTCAGTCTCTCTCTCAGTCTCTCTCTCAGTCTCTCTCTCAGTCTCTCTCTCTCTCTCTCTCTCTGTCTCTCTCTCTGTCTCTCTCTCTGTCTCTCTGTCTCTCTATCTCTATCTCTCTCTCTGTCTCTCTCTGTCTCTCACTCTGTCTCTTTGTCTCTTTCTCTGTCTCTCTCTCTGTCTCTCTCTCTGTCTCTCTCTGTCTCTCTCTCTGTCTCTCTATCTCTCTCTCTCTGTCTCTTTCTCTGTCTCTCTCTCTGTCTCTCTCTCAGTTTCTCTCTCTCTGAGTCTCTCTCTCTCTCAGTCTCTCTCTCTCTCTGTCTCTTTCTCTGTCTCTTTCTCTGTCTCTCTCTCTGTCTCTCTCTCTGTCTCTCTCTCAGTCTCTCTCCGTCTCTCTCTCTGTCTCTCTATCTCTCTCTCTCTCTCTCTCTGTCTCTCTCTCTCTGTCTCTTTCTCTGTCTCTCTCACTGTCTCTTTCTCTGTCTCTCTCTCAGTCTCTCTCTAAGTCTCTCTCTCGCTCTCTTTCTCTGTCTCTCTCTCAGTCTCTCTCTCTCTCTCAGTCTCTCTCTCATTATCTATCTCTCTCTCTGTCTCTCTCTCTCTCTCTCAGTCTCTCTCTCTCACTCTCTGTCTCTCTCTTATTCACTCTCTCTCTCTCTGTCTCTCTCTGTCTCTCTGTCTCTCTCTGTCTCTCTCTCTCTCTCTCTGTCTCTCTCTGTCTCTCTCTCTGTCTCTCTCTATCTGTCTCTCTCTCTGTCTCTCTCTCTGTATCTCTCTCAGTCTCTCTCTCTGTCTCTCTCTCTGTCTCTCTCTCTCAGTCTCTCTCTCTCTCTCGCTCAGTCTCTCTCTCTGTCTCTCTCTCTGTCACACTCTAACACTCTCTATCGCCGTCTCTCTCTCTCTCTACCCCTCTCACTCTCTCTTAGTCTCTCTCTCTCTTTCTCTCTGTCTCTCTCTCTCTGTCTGTCTCTCTCGCTGGCTCTCTCTTGCTCCCCCTCTCGCTCTCTCTCAGTCTATCTCTTTCTCTCTCTCTGTCGCTCTCTCAGTCTCTCTCTCTCTCTGTCTCTCTCTCTGTCTCTCTCTCTCTGTCTCTCTCTCAGTCTCTCTCTCTCTCTCTCTGTCTCTCTCTCAGTCTCTCTCAGTCT
>NW_027597709.1:22500-45000 GCF_964194155.1 Cetorhinus maximus | reverse complement strand
GATGGGGTGCCGATCAAGCAAGGCTGCTTTTCCCTGGACGGTGTCGAGCTTCTCGAGTGTTGTGGGAGCTGCACTCATCCAGGCAAGTGGGGAGTATTCCATCACATTCCTGACTTGTGCCTTGTCGATGGTGGACAGGCTTTGGGGGAGTCAGGAGGTTGAGTTACTCTCCGCCGCAGGATTCCCAGCCTCTGACCTATTCAACTGATAGCAACTTCTCGAAGAATTAACCCTGTCAGCCTCACACCTGGAAGTTCCCCTCCGAGTCGCTCGCTATCCTGACTTGGTAATATATCGGCCGTTCCTTCACTGTCACGGGGTCAAAATCCTGGCATATTCATCTTGTGGCTGGAGCAAAGTAACAGGTGATCGTGCTACTGGCGCCTGGTATAGTCCCCGCCTGGAGAAAGGAGCGGATATTACCAGCGTCTTACCGTCCACTGTACAATTTCATTGATGTAAATCGAGCTGAATGTCAGGCGGCTACTGTCTACCTAATACAAGCCACCACTATTGTACCATCCACATTTCCAAGTCCCTGTTTGGCTGAGCTCAACTGCAGGGTCAAGCAGAATTACAGGATGATCACAGCACGGAAGGAGGCTATTCGGCACATCCTGTCTGTACTGGCTCTTCAACCGAGCAACTCACCACCCACCCCGCCCCACCCCGCCCCACCTCTGCCTTCTCCCTGTAACCCTGCACACACTTCGTTTTCAGACCACAGTTTCCTTCCCTTTTCAAAGCCTCGATTGAACCTGCACCCCCGGGCCTTCTCAGGCAGCGCGTTCCAGATCCGGAACCCCTCCCAATGCCTGAGGCTGTTTCTCCCCAGGTCGCTGTTGCTTCTTCCGCCGGATCCCCTTCAATCCGTGCCCTCTCCTTCTTGATCTCCTCTCCCCCCCCCCGCCACGACCAATGGGAACAGGTTCACCCTCTTCTACCCTGTCCAGGCCCCCTCGCGATTTTGAGCACCCCTATCGAATCTCCTGGCAATCTTCTCTTCTCCAAGGAAGACAGTCCCGCCTTCCCCAATATATCCACGTCACCCAAGTCCCTCATCCCGGGGACCATTCCCGTGAATCTTCTCTGCACTCTCCAAAGCCTTCACAACCTTCCTAAAGAGCGGTACTCAGAACTGGACGCAATACCCCAGCTGAGGCTGAACTAGTGTCTGATGCAAATTCAACATCACCTCCTTGCTCCTGTACTCTAATAATAAAGCTTAGGGTACTCTATGCTTTACAAGAGATTTTCTTAACCTGCCCTTGCCGTCTTCAATGATGTATTTTAGGTCCCTCTGACCCTGGTACCCCTTTTAGAATTGGGTCCTCTGTTTAATATTGTTTAATCGAAGGGGAAGATGTGCATGGTCAGATATGATATTGGCTACTCTCTACACGTATCCAAAGTCTGAAATTGCTCATTTATTGGACACCGATCCTGCTAACTTCATATCAAGGGGCTGCATTTTTCAAAATGTCCTCCAATCCAATCCGATTTCAACTCGAAACAAAAATAAAAACAAAAATACCTGGAAAAACTCAGCAGGTTTGGCAGCATCGGCGGAGAGGAGCAAGTCCGAATGACCCTTCAACAGAACTAAGTAAAAATAGATGAGATGTGAAATATAAGCTGGTTTAAGGCGGGGGGGGCGGAGAGGGTGGGACAAGTAGAGCTGGATAGAGGGCCAGTGATAGGTGGAGATTAACCAAAAGATGTCACAGACAAAAGGACAAAGAGGTGTTGAAGGTGGTGATATTATCTAAGGAATGTGCTAATTAAGGGTAGAAAGCAGGACGGGCAAGGTGCAGATAGCCCTAGCGGGGACGGGGTGGGGTGAAGGAATCAAAATAGGCTAAAAGGTAGAGATAAAACAATTAGCCTTTATCGATCCCTTCCCCCCACCCCCACCCCCACTAGGGCTCTCTGCACCTTGCCCGTCCTGCTTTCTACCCTTAATTAGCACATTCCTTAGATAATATCCCCACCTTCAACACCTCTTTGTCCTTTTGTCTGTGACATCTTTTGGTTATCTCCACCTATCACTGGCCCTCTATCCAGCTCTACCTGTCCCACCCACCACCCCCCCCCCCCCCGACTTAAACCAGTTTATATTTCACCTCTCTTCTATTTTTACTTAGTTCTGTTGAAGGGTCGTGAGGACTCGAAACGTCAGCGGTGCTCCCTCTCCGCCGATGCTGCCAGACCTGCTGAGCTTTTCCAGGTTATTTTTTTGTTTTTGTTTTTGTTTCGGATTTCCAGCGTCCGCAATTCTTTTTTGCTCTTCAATGAAAAATTGGATCGTTGTTCGAGAGCAGATTGACACCGATCGGCCCGACGCTGCCACCATGTGGGATGTGCTCGTTTCCAGTCTCGACTTTCTTTGCGCAGGACTTCGGGTGCCTACCTGAAATAGCGATCGCGAGGGATTCACTCTGGGTGGAGTTGTACTCCCGCCCGGCGATGGTTGTCCGGTACGCGCAAGTGTAGTCTCCCTGATTGGCCATCGTCGTGTTCACCATGGTGAACTCCGCAACTGAGTCGCGCACGGTCAACCTGGTGCTTATCTCCAGCCCATTCTGGTACAGCTGGAAATTGCGGGTCCGGTAGGCTTTCGGGGCTGTGCAGAGCAGGGTGAGTAGCTGCCCCTGGGGGTACAGATGAAACTCGGTGTTCCTGGATATCGTGGGTCGTTCTGCCTTGCCTGAAAGATAAAAGGGAGGCAACTCTTGTGAACGCAAGGCCTGAACGCAAGTCAACCCAATCTTTTGGCATCTCTTACCCCCGCTGTGCATTGACGGACAAGGTTTCCCCTTCCTGGGGAGCCAGAATCCTGATTTCTACAGTGGGAAGGTGGTGGGGGAGGGGGGCGATTGGTGTTGGGGGGGGGAGGTGGGGTGGTGGTGAGTTAAGCTCAGGGAGGAGGTAGGGCCATGCAGAATATAATCCTGCACCTCTGCAAGCAGAACCACCATCTTGCAAAGCATGAGAGGTGTACGAAACATACGACACTACGAAATCACCCAACAAGACATTAAAGGGGCCATGTGTGCCAATAAGGTACTAATGGATATGTTCCATCAAGATGAGGAAGGTTTGGGTGTCATGGAAGAGGAAGCCATTACCACTGACGAACAAACTTACTATGATTGAGAGAAGATGTACATGTCTGAGATTCGGCAGTATCTAAGAGAATTGAATCTCATCTTCAAAGTCTTCAGGGAACCCTTTGTATCAGACGTTAAGCTGTTTTCTGCAAACGTATGTTGTAAATTTTATGAATACCTTTTTAAAATGTATATATCCTCGTAAGTTTGTTGCCCTCTTAAGAATAAAGAATTGCAAGGTCTGTAAGGCAGGAGTGTATGAGCGAATGTAGGAGGGGCTCAACATCACCTCACGAGGAGGAACACATGGATGTCTTCAAATATCGTGGCTCGTAACTACACGAGCGCCTGCCCCATTGTTGCATCTCGCCTTATCTGACGTTTATCGTATGTCTCAGTCGCTCGCAGCGCAGAACAGGACTGACGCCGAAACGAGAGACAGCCTCGTCAAAGATTCACGCCTGACGCTCATCAGGGAAAACACCCGAGCACCAAGTCTCCAAGCGTCACTGCGATGTTGGCGACGGGACAAACGGGTGCCGTTTGGCGGGCCGGCTGAATCGGGTTGTTCGACGCGTTGCCATGGAGACAGCAACGGAGCACTGTAGGCTCCCCAGGCTCCCGGCTTCAACCAAAGGCATAAGGTTTGACCATATTTATTTTGTCTGAAGCGACCGGGTCCCTGAGTATAAATGTACATTGCTTCTAGCATGTATAAATGAGCTGCACCATGAACTTGACTCCTGACTTCTGAACCTGCATCCAAACCTCAATTATCTTATCTTAACTGTGTATCCTTTTGTTATCGGCCAGGAAACCTGTCCCACCTTCCGCCCCCACACTTTCACGCCTACCCCCACCCCTAGTCTATTAAAGCCCCTGATAATTTTGATCAACGCAATGAAATCTCCACATAACCTTCTTTGTTCTGAGGAGAACATGCATGAGTTCTCTATTCTCTTTCATGTTGCTCATTCTTGGCGCCAAGCTACCAACCTTAGTTGAACGTTCCCTGGTCTAAAGCAACCCCCAGTGGCTCCACACAACTAGATTCCCATACAGAGGCTACCATTGTGGTAAATCTCCCTTGTTACCCTAAGGCTATGGTGACCATCGTGTGACGTATGCACGTTTAAGTATCTATTTCAGGGGTACACAAGGGCATAAGAAACAGGGATTGGAGTAGACCATTCGGCCCATCGAGCCTGCTCTGCCATTCAATGTGCTCACAGCTAAACTTGGGATTCCACTCCATTTTCCTGCTCGCTCCCCATATCCCACCATTAACGGAGAGGCCAAAAATCTGTCCATCCCGGCCCTCAACGATGGAGCATTCACAATCCTCTGGGCTAGATTCCCAACCCTTCGAGTGAAGGCATTCCTTCTCATCTCAGTCCTAAATGATCGGCCCCCTTATCCCGACATTGTGCCCCCGTGTTTTAGATTCCCCCCGACCAGCGGAATCGACCCCTCAGCGCCCACACTGGGAAACCCCATCACAATCCTGCAGGTCTCAATGAGATCGCCTCCCATTCTTCTAAACTCCAGAGAATATCTCCAGAGGGATCTGGACCAACTGGAACAATGGGCCAGAAAATGGCAGATGGAATTTAATGCGGAGAAGTGTGAGGTGTTACATTTTGGAAGGACAAACCAAGGTAGGACATACACAGTAAATGGTAGGGCACTGAGGAGTGCGGAGGAACAAAGGGATCTGGGAGTTCAGATACATAATTCCAGGAAAGTGGTATCACAGGTAGACAAGGTTGTAAAGAATGCTTTTGGCACACTGGCCTTCATAAATCAAAGTATTGAGTATAGGAGTTGGGATGTTATGGTGAGGTTGTATAAGACATTGGTGAGGCCAACTTTGGAGTATTGTGTGCAGTTCTGGTCGCCTAACTACAGGAAGGATATCAGTAAGATCGAGAGAGTGCGGAGAAGATTTACTAGGATGTTGCCGGGTCTTCAGGAGTTGAGTTACAGGGAAAGATTAAACAGGTTAGGACTTTATTCCTTGGAGCGTAGAAGGATGAGGGGAGATTTGATAGAAGTTTACAAAATTGTGAGGGGTATAGACAGAGTAAATGCGAGTAGGCTCTTTCCACTTAGATTAGGAGAGATAAACACGAGAGGACATGGCTTTAGGGTGAAAGGGGAAAGGTTTAGGGGGAACATTAGGGGGAACTTCTTCACTCAGAGAGTGGTGAGAATGTGGAACGAGCTACCGTCTGATGTGGTAAATGCGGGCTCACTCTTAAGTTTTAAGAATAAATTCGATAGATACATGGATGGGAGAGGTCTGGAGGGCTATGGACTGGGTGCAGGTCAATGGGACTAGCCGAATAATATTTTGGCACAGACTAGAAGGGTCGAATGGCCTGTTTTTCTGTGCTGTAGTGTTCTATGGTTCTATGGTTCTAATATAAACCCAATTTACACAGCCTCTCATCCCAGGGACCAATTTAGTGAACCCTTCACTGCACCACCTCCAGTGCAAGTACATCCTTCATTTAACACGGAGACCAGAACTGCGCACCATATTCCAGATGGGGTCTCACCAAAAACCCTGCACAACAGTAGCAAGGCTTCTTCATTCTTGTACTCCAATCCCATTGCAATAAAGGCCAACATGCCATTTGCCTTCCTCCTTACTTGCTACGCCTGCATGCTAACTTTCCGCGTTCCTTCTACAAACACACCCTTTGATCATCGACACTTATAATTCCCTCACCTTTTCAGATAAAGAAAAAAATTCTGTTTTCTTTCAGTCTCACGGCCAAAGTAAACAGCCTTGCACTCCGCTACGTTACATTCCCATCAGTCACCTTTTGCCCACTCGCCCGACTTGCAGCCTCTCAGTCTCCTCCCCGCAGCTTACCTTCCCACCCTAGCTTGGCCTCATCAGCAAACTCAGATCCATCGCTGAAACAGAAACAGAAATACCCGGAAAAACTCGGCAGGTCTGGCAGCATCGGCGGAGAAGAGCACAGTTGACGTTTCGAGTCCTCATGACCCTTCAACAGAACTAAGTAAACTTAGGAAAGGGGTGAAATATAAACTGGTTTAAGGGGATGAGTTGGGGGGGGTGGGGTTTGTTGGGACAAGCAACCAGTGATAGGTGGAGATAACCAAAATCTGTCATAGACAAAAGAACATAGAGGTGTTGAAGGTGGTGATATTATCTAGAGGAATGTGCTAATTAAGAGTAGCAGACAGGGCAGATAAGGTGCAGATGGCTCTAGTGGGGGGTGGGGGAATACTAAAAGGTAGAGATAAACAATGGGTGCAAATACATTTAAAAATAATGGAAATAGGTGGGAAAAGACAAATCTATATAAATTATTGGAAAAAACAAAAAGGAGGGGGAAGAAACGGGAAGTGGGTGGGGATGGAGGAGAGAGTTCAAGATCTAAAATTGTTGAACTCAATATTGAGCCCAATAATTTATACAGATTTTTTCTTTTCCCACCTATTTCCATTATTTTTAAATGTATTTCCACCATTGTTTATTTCTACCTTTTAGTATTCCCCACCCCCCACTAGAGCCATCTGCACCTTATCTGTCCTGTCTTCCACTCTTAATTAGCACATTCCTTTAGATAATATCACCACCTTCAACACCTCTTTGCGCTTTTATCTGTGACAGATTTTGGTTATCTCCACCTATCACTGGCTATTTGTCCCAACAAACCCCCCACCTTAAACCAGCTTTTATATTTCACCCCTTTCCTAATTTTACTTAGTTCTGTTGAAGGGTCACGAGGACTCGAAACGTCAACTGTGCTCCCCTCTCCGCCGATGCTGCCAGACCTGCTGAGTTTTTCCGGGTGTTTCTGTTTCTGTTTTGGATTTCCGGCGTCCGCAGTTTTTTATTTTTACTTTTAGAAATGTCGCCCTCTGCCTCTTTGCCTCAGTCACTCATGTGGAGCGACCTCGAAACCAGAAAGTGGAGGGGGGGGTGAAAATCGGCGACTCACTTGTGATGGCGACCTGGACCCGGTCACTGTGAGTGGACGAGTGCATCTTGTGGTTGATCAGCACTTTGAACATGCAAGTGAAGTAGCCTTCCTGGTGCATGCTGATGTTGTGGATGGTCAGGATGGCGCTGGAGGCTGACGTCGGCCCCACCGAGGCCACCGGTCCCGACTCGCCCACTTTGTAGAGGTAGAAGGTGATCACCGCGAAGACGCTGGCCGACGAGCAGCGGAAGTTGACGGCCTCGCCTTGGACGAACATGCCGGACGTCCGCAACACCGAAATCGAGGGCCGCAACAGGACATCTGAGGCGGGGGAAAGAAAGAGAGAGTGATCACGGGTGAATCGCTTTGCTCCAGAGGCCCGGGTCAAACCGTTTTGGCCGGGGTTGGGTGGAGGGGGGCATCATTGGATCTAGAAATTCGCCCCGGGTCACCTTTACATCGCCTATTCTAAATCCCGCTCGATTTCAGCTCCACGGGCATGTTGATTGGACGGCGACCGGGCGGGGGATTGGACCAAGCAACGAATGCAACACGGCCTGTTCTCCATTCTTAGCCAGGATGAGTTTCCTCCCCATTCAGAAATATACAGAGCAAAGGTTACCTGTTTCAATCCCACGCTGTCCGAACATATGAAGCAGGAACAGGAGGAGGCCACTCGGCCCCTCGAGCCTGCCCCGCCATTCAATAAGCTGACGGCCAATCTGATTGTAACCTCAGCCCCACATTCCGGCCGACCCCCCCCAATAACCTTTCACCCACCCCCACCTTGCTTAACCAGAATCTATCACGCTCGGCCTTAAACATATTTAAAGACCTTGTTCCCAACGCCTTTTGGGGAAGAGATTTCCAAAGGCTCACCAACCTTTGAGAGAAGGAAATTCTCCTCGTCTCCATTTAAATGGACGAACCCATATTTACAAACAGTGACGTCTATCACAGAATCACACACACAGTGCAGAAGAGGCCCTTCGGCCCATCGAGTCTGCACCGACACTGTGAGAAACGCCTGACCTACCTACCTAATCCCATTGACCAGTGCTTGGCCCCATCGCCTTGAATGTCATGACGTGTCAAGTGTTCATCCAGGTGCTTTTTAAAGGATGTGAGGCTAACCCGCCTCCACCACCCTCCCAGGCAGTGCATTCCAGACCCTCACCACCCTCTGGGTAAAAAAAGTTTTTCCTCACACCCACCCCCCAAACCTCCTGCCCCTCACCTTGACCTTATGTCCACCTGTGACTGACCTTTCAACTAAGGGGAACAGCTGCTCCCTATCCACCCTGTCCATGCCCCTCATAATCTTGTACATCACGATCAGGTCACCCCTCAGTCTTCTCCGCTCCAACGAAAACAACCCAAGTCTATCCAACCTCTCCTCATAACTCAAATGTTTCATCCCAGGTCACATCCTGGTGAATCTCCTCTGCACCCCCTCCAGTGCCATCACATCCTTCCTATAATGTGGTGACCTAAGGTCTAGATTCTATGTCTAGGTTTAGATTCTCCCACAAGGGGAAACATCCTCTCCACATCCACCCTGTCAAATCCCCTGAGGGTCCTATATGCATCCATCAAGATGCCTCTTATTCTTCTAAACTCCAGTGAGGACAACGCTGGCCAAAGGCTCAGGCGTCACCTCTTACGTTGTAACATAAAACCACGTTCGGAGTTCTAGATAAAAATAACAGAAAGTGTCGTAAAAACTCAGCAGGTCTGGGAGCATCTGTGAAGAGAGACAAAGAGTTAACGTTTTGAGTCCAATATGACTCTTCTTCGGAACTTAGATGCCAAAACTGAACAGCATACAAATATACGAATGAGGAACAGGGGTAGGCCATTCGGCTCCTCGACTCTGCTCCCCCATTCAATTAGATCATGCCCGATCTGATTGTAACCTCGACCCCACATTCCGGCCTCCCCCACCCCTCCGATAACCTTTCACCCCCCCCTTGTTAATCAAAGAATTGATCTACCTCGGCCTTAAAAACATTCAAAGACTCTGCCTCAAAACTCCATTTGATATTTCTTACATCCATTGCACATTTACGAAGCTGAACTTTATCAGTCCAGTCATATTAAGTGCATTGCAACTTGTGATGTTTTCTTCTCTCTGGGGTTCATGAGTCTTTGGCACCCTCTTCCTCAAAAGGCCGGTGGAAGTAGAGTTTTTGAATATTTTTAAGGCAAGATCGATTCTTGGTAAACAAGGAGGGGTGAAGGGCTAATCAGGGAGAGGCAGGAATGTGGGGTTGAGGTTACAATTAAATCAGGCATGGTCTTATTGGATGGGCGAGCAGGTTGGAGGGGCCGAGTGGTCTACTCCCGCTCCTAATTCATACGTTCGTGTCAACATCGTTAGACCGAAAGCGGGATCATCTTGGCAAGTCACAACAGGAACTCACTGGGTAGAACATCTGTCTGACATAGAATTAGATAGCGCTGACTGCACTAAATACCAAGCACTGTGTGTTCGGCGCGGTCGCTCAGGCCCCACTCGTTTTGCCCCCAACCATTTCCTTAGCCCTGGTGTTCATATCGCACACCTGTGATGCTACAAAGTGGCGGGACCCTTCCATAAGGGTTCTGAAGTGGGGCGGGGCCCCGGCGGGTGAGACGTTCCCCAAAATGGCCACTGTCAGATCGTCTCTGCCCATCCCACGCAGCTCCTGCTGAGCTAACTCAATTGGCCGCAAGAGGACGTAAGGACAGAGGCGGTGCGTAGTCGGCGGCTGGTCCGATCCCACCCATCCTGCGTTTACGCAGAGAGAAACAGGCTTAACGTTTCATCTCCGTATGGTCCTCCTTCAGAGCTGGACAGCAGTAGACATTTGATGCATTTTATACTGGGGGTGGAGCAGGGGGAGCAAGGTGGAAGGTCGGCTATAGGTGTGATCTCAGGAGAGATCGACAAAGATGTCTTGGACACAAGACGAAGGGAGTGTTAATGATAGCGTTAAAGTCTAAAGAAGGTGTTGATGGTGGCATCAAGGTACAATAGCGGAATGTCTGAATAGCAGAAGGGTCAGCGTTCAGTGAGATCACAACATAGGAACAAGTGATAGATGGCCCTTTTTGGAGGGTGGGGTGTGGTGACTGGGGGTAAAGGATCAAAAAAACTGAACGAATCAATCAATAAATAACGCATAAAAATAAATTTAAATTTAAATTCAACGTTAAAAAATGGATTTCAAAAGGGTGCGGTCGAGACGGAGGAGAGAGTTCGTGGTCTGAAGTCGTTGAACTCAACGTTAAACCCGGAAGGCTGTAAAGCGCCCGGTCGGAAGATGAGGTGCTGTTCCTCCAGTTTGCGTTGAGCTTCACTGGAACAATGCAGCAGGCCAAGGACGGACATGTGGGCATGAGAGCAGGGTGGAGTGTTGAAATGGCAAGCGACAGGGAGGTTTGGGTCACGCTTGCGGACAGACCGAAGGTGTTCCGCAAAGCAGGCACCCAGTCTGCGTTTAGTCTCCCCCGGCAATGCAGAGGAGGGGGCCACATTGGGAGCTGGCATCGTCCACAGACGTGTCGGGTTAAGTAGCCTCCGACACGGGTAAAAAAGGCAGGAGGAGTTCCGGGAGGGATTTGAACCTGCATTAGCCTAGTGCATTAACAGTAGGCCAACAATGTACCTCAACTGCCTCCGCTACAAGTATACCCTTCCTTCAGTGAGGAGATATTAATGATACGCAGACTCACGAATGCCCTGTATCGTTGTAGCAAGCCCTTCCCTACATTTCTACCCCACTCTCCACCACCGCCCTTTCAGTAAGGAACCAGCATCCCATTTGCCTTCCTAATGATTGTCGCTGATGCTCGAGGAGGGTGGAACTGGGTGACAGCAGGGCAGATCAAAGGGTTGTGGGGTTGGAGGAGACTTCAGAATTGGGGATGGGGGGGAGGTGAGACCACGGAGGTGTTTGCAAGCGAGGGTGAGGGCAAACAGCACGAAATGTGGAAGAAGTAGGGTGATTGCGGGGGGGGACTGGGTGGGGAGGAACCCCAGCGTTGGCACCCTTAGCCTAACAGCCAACTCTGTGGATTGCAGAGGATTCCATATAACACCACATTTGGCATAGAGTGATAGAGTGATAGAGCACAGAAAAAGGCCCTTCGGCCCATCTAGTCTGCGCCGGTCAAACAAGTACCTAACTAGTGCTGGCCCCTGGAGAGGGTCCAGAGGAGGTTCACGAGAACAATCCCAGGAATGAAAGGCTTAACAGATGAGGAACGTTTGAGGACTCTGGGTCTATACTCGATGGAGTTTAGAAGGATGAGGGAGGGGATCTGATTGAAACTTACAGAATACTGAAAGGCCTGGATAGAGTGGACGTGGGGAAGATGTTTCCATTAGTAGGAGAGACTAGGACCCGAGGGCACAGCCTCAGAGTAAAGGGAAGACCTTTTAGAACAGAGATGAGGAGAAACTTCTTTAGCCAGAGAGTGGTGAATCTATGGAATTCATTGCCACAGAAGGCTGTGGAGGCCAGGTCATTGAGTGTATTCAAGAGCGAGATAGATAGGTTCTTGATTGGTAAGGGGATCAAAGGTTATGGGGAGAAGGCGGGAGAATGGGGTTGAGAAAATTATCAGCCATGATTGAATGGCGGAGCAGACTCGATGGGCCGAATGGCCTAATTTCAGCTCCTATGTCTTATGGTCTATTCTAATCCCATTTGCCAGCACTAGGCCCATAGCCTTATATGCCAAGGCATCACAAGTACACAATCAAATACTTCTTAAATGTTATGAGGGTTTCTGCCTCTACCACCCTTACAGGCAGTGAGTTCCAGATTCCCACCACCCTCTGGGTGAAAAAAATTCTTCCTCACATCCCCTCTAAACCTCCTGCCCCTTACCTTAAATCTATGCCCCCTGATTATTGATCCCTCTATCAAGGGGAAAAGTCCCTGTCTACCCTAAATACACCCCCTCATAACTTTATACATGCAACACCAAAGCAGCGCCTGCTAGTGTTTATACTATTTTCGGGGGTAAAAAAACAATTAAACTCAATTAATAAAACAAGGGGGCAAATTAAATGGCAGCCCCTTAAAGGGAAACTGCGAAAACAAAGAGAAACTCTGAAAGAAGACTAACAAAAATGAAATTTAAGTACGACTAAAGGTGCCAACAAAGGTGCCAAGCCCCTGTGGTACCCACCCAAGCCTCGATCGTGCCCAAGTGTTTATGCTCCATTCGGGCCTCCCCACCTAAATCCCACATCACCAGGCCTCACTCCCTGTCTACTGCAAACGTGTGCCCAGTGCCTTTGTCTGTTTGTTTAGCTTCCCCTCAAATGCATCTGTAGGATTCACCTCGAACTCTCCCTCAGGCAACAAAGCTCAGTGTTCTCACCATCATTTGGGTAAAGGAAGTTCATCCCGACTTCCCGGTTGGATTTTCGGTAGCTATCTTACATTAACGGTCCAGTTAATGAAGAGCGCCCACCCTATTAAAGCCTTTCGTAGTTTTAAAGACCTCAGCTCGGTCAGCCATCCTTTATTTCTTTCACCAAGGAGAAATGAGCTCCAGTTTGCCAGTCCTTCCTTTCCCAAAGTGCATTCCCACACAGTACGTGGGACTGGACAGTGAGGCAATGCGTTTAATTGCCTGCCAATGCGATTCTGCCCAAGCTGACTTTTTACTTACCATAATGCTCAGCGGAGACAACCGTCAATGAGGAACAGTCAAAATTGTCATGCAAGACTCATTATTTGATGAACGCGCACTGTCAGAAACTTGATGCGGGCAATCTGCTAGCCTCAAGTCAAATTAACAAGGTGGATGCTGCGGAGGTGGCAGAGAGTGGCAGCAGTGTACCAACAGCTGGTCCTTGTATCATTCAATCGTGGGATGTGGGCGTTGCTGGCAAGGTGCAGCATTAACTGCCCATCTCTAATTGACCCTGGAGAGGCTGGTGGCCAACTGTCTTCTAGAACCGCTGCAGTCCGCGTAGTGTGGGTACACCCGCACAATCCACATGGTGCAGGTTCCAGGGAGTGTAGAGCCAACCATATTGCTGAGTGTCTGGAGTCATAGGTAGGTTAGACCACATAAAGAACAGAAGATTTATTTCCCTAAAGAGGATTGGTGAACTAGATGGATTTCCCCCCCACCGGTCATTAATAAGACATGAAGTTCCTGATTTTTAAAAATTTATTCACGAGATGTGGGTTTCTCTGGCTGGGCCAGTATTCATTGCCCATCGCTCGATGCCCTTAAGAAGGTGGTGGGTGAGCTGCCTTCTTGAACCACTGCAGTCCCTGTGGTGTAGGTACACCCACAGCGCTGTTAGGGAGGGAGTTCCAGGATTTTGTCCATGTGGTGTAGGTAAACCCACAGTGCTGTTAGGGAGTTCCAGGATTTTGTCCATGTGGTGTAGGTACACCCACAGTGCTGTTAGGGAGGGAGTTCCAGGATTTTGTCCCTGTGGTGTAGGTACCCCCACAGCGCTGTTAGAGAGTGAGTTCCAGGATTTTGTCCCCTGTGGTGTAGGTACACCCACAGTGCTGTTACGGAGGGACTTCCAGGGTTTTGTCCCTGTGGTGTAGGTACACCCACAGCGCTGTTAGGGAGGGAGTTCCAGGATTTTGTCCATGTGGTGTAGGTACACCCACAGCGCTGTTAGGGAGGGAGTTCCAGGATTTTGTCCGTGTGGTGTAGGTACACCCACAGTGCTGTTAGGGAGGGAGTTCCAGGATTTTGTCCCCTGTGGTGTAGGTACACCCACAGTGCTGTTAGGGAGGGAGTTCCAGGATTTTGTCCCTGTGGTGTAGGTACACCCACAGCGCTGTTAGGGAGGGAGTTCCAGGATTTTGTCCCTGTGGTGTAGGCACACCCACAGCGCTGTTAGGGAGGGAGTTCCAGGATTTTGTCCATGTGGTGTAGGTACACCCACAGTGCTGTTAGGGAGGGAGTTCCAGGATTTTGTCCCTGTGGTGTAGGTACACCCACAGTGCTGTTAGGGAGGGAGTTCCAGGATTTTGTCCCTGTGGTGTAGGTACACCCACAGTGCTGTTAGGGAGGGAGTTCCAGGATTTTGACCAGTGACAGTGAAGGAACGGCCAATATATTTCCAAGTCAGGATGTTGAGTGAATTGGTGTGGAATTTCCAGGTGTAGGTGTTCACATCTATCTGCTGTTCTTGTCTTTATAGGTGGTAGTGATTGTGGGTTTGGAAGGTGCTGCCTAAGGAGCCTTGGTGAGTTGCTGCAGTGCAACTTGTAGATGGTACACACACTGCTGCTACTGTGAATGTGTGGCCAATAAAGCAGGCTGATTTTTCCAGGACAATGTCCAGCTTCTTGAGTGTTGTGGGAGCTGAACTCATCCAGGCAAGTGGGGAGTATTCCATCACCCTCCTGACTTGTGCCTTGTAGATGGTGGACAGGCTTTGGGGAGTCAGGGGGTGAGTTACTCACCACAGGGTTCCTAGCATCTGACCTGCTCTTGTAGTCGCAGTATTTTTTTGGCTGATCCCAGTTCAGTTTCTGGTCAGTGGGAACTCCAAGGATGTTGATAATGGGGGGTGCCATTGAACATCAAGGGGCGATGGTTGGGTTCTCTCTTGTTGGAGATGGTCACTGTGTGTCACAAATGTCACTTGCCTTGTCAGCCCAAGCCTGGATACTGTTCAGGTCTTGCTGCATTTGGACATGGGCTGCTTCAGTATCTGAGGAGTCGCGAATGGTGCTGAACATTGTGCAACCATCAGCGAACATTCCCCACTTCTGACCTTACGATGGAAGGAAGGTCATTGATGGAGCAGCTGAAGGTGGTTGGGCCTAGGACACTGCCCTTAGGGACTCCTGCAGCTGAGATAACAGACCTCCAACCACCACAACCATCTTCCTTTGTGCTTGCTATGACTCCAACCAGCGGAGAGTTTTGCCCGTGATTCCTATTGACTCCAGTTTTGCTAGGGCTCCTTGATGCCACACTTGGTCAAATGCTGCCTTGATGTCAAGGGCGGTCACCCTCACCTCACCTCAGGAGTTCAGCTCCTATGCTTGAACCAAGGCTGTAACGAGGTCAGGAGCTGAGCGGCCCTGGCAGAACCCAAACTGGGCATCAGTGAGCAGGTTATTGCTAAGCAAGTGCCGCTTGATAGCCCCTTCCATTGCTTCACTGATAATCGAGGGTAGACCAATGGTGTGGTAATTGGCTAGGTTGGATTTACCCTGCTTTTGGTACACAGGCCAACTTTCCCACTCGGCCAGGTAGATGCCAGTGATTTTGATCGAATTCAGATTCCACCACCCACCAACTGTGATGGGATTCGATCCCAGGGCCCCAGGTTTCCAATTCAGTGACATTCTCACTTCGGTACCGTCACTCACTCCGAGTTCCTGCCCCCAAGCTTGGCCTGCGTGGTGCAGTGCATGCTCCTTGACAGCCGCAGTAAACGCAAACTCCAGGGATGCAACTAATGTCTGATGAGGGTTTCGAATTAACCCTCGGAACCAACTTTTACAGGGGCCATTTCCAAATGGCAGGGCAGAGATCGAGATCTCCCGTGTCCCTCTTGCACCCACTAAAGATGTTTTCTTTGTCCTCTTTATAATGTGTTTATTTTTCTGAATTGTATCATTGCAAAGATAAACACTGAACAAAGTGATATTTTTTCTCAAAAGTGTCAGTCCGTATCTTGTTCTCAAGTATTTTTTTTTTCATTTCAGACAGTGCTGGCCTTCAATCTGCTATTAACACCTACTCTGGACCAGCTCTGGCCTTCATTCAGCTCTTTACACATTCTGCTATTTCGCTTTCAGACAGTGCTGACCTTCATTCTGCTATTAACACCTACTCTGGACCAGCTCTGTCCTTCATCAGCTTTTTACACATTCTGCTATTTCGCTTTCAGACAGTGCTGACCTTTATTCTGCTATTAACACCTACACTGGACCAGTGCTGACCTTCATTCAGCTCTTTACACATTCTGCTATTTCGCTTTCAGACAGGGCTGACCGTTATTCTGCTATTAACATCCACTCCGGACCAAAAGCTTTAGCCTTTCATGCTCTCATTACCGCTTTCTTTGCCCCGTGCTCGGTGCCAGCTTTAACATTCAATCTACCCTGGGCCTCTAACCTATCCCCGGCCTTCTCTTTTGCTCCACCTGCCACTCCCCCCTTTCTCTACGTGTTCTTATTTCCCTTCAGGGGGAGGAGCCGAAACTCTTCTGCCAGCCCGTCATCTGAGCCCTGAAAGGGTTGACCAGCCTTACCTGTCACGGTCACTTTGACACGCTCACTCTCCGAGGAGTTGTACAGTTTTCCCGACCTCTTGAGCTGGTAGAGGCAGAGGTAATACCCGTTGTCGGCGTAGGTGAGGTTGGCGATGGAGAAGGTCATCGAGAATCCTGCCGTTGGCACGGCCTGGTAGGCCACGGGGCTCTCCCCGTCGACCTTGAGCAGCAGGAAGATGGCCCCGCTGAAGATGGAGGAGGCGGTGCACCTGATGCTCACGTACTCGCCGATGGAATACTTGCCAGATGTGCGGAACAGCTGGATGTGCGGCTTGGTCGGCTGGTCTGAAGGCGAAAAACGAGACGGGGAGGGGGGTGGGGGAGGGAGATTGGATGAAACAAGGAGGCGGCGAAAATCAGGTCACCGTGGGAATGAGACGCCAGAGAACGAGGTTGTTCAGGCCCTCCCTATCTTTCAACGGGCCGAGGCATGTGGCTGAGGTGTGACCACTTTCGCTGCAGCTGTGCAGGTTCTCTGTTTCCTTCTACATTTCCCAATTGAATTGGGAACGGGGAGAAGGCAGCACTGCAGCGTTGTCGTCGGACCCACAATCCGGAGGCCCGGGTTAATACCCTGGGGTCATGGGTGCAAACAACTGGCGCAATGTCCAACTGGGGGCTGCCTCTGCCTCGACCCCCGTGGTCCCCCCACCCACCGTCTCACCACCCCCACCGCCCCCCACCACCCGCCGTCTTACACATCGTTTTTGTTCAATTTTTGTTTCACGACAGGAGTACAAATAGGGGATCGCTGGGGCACTGGGTTGAGTGGGAGGAGAGCGGTGAGCCCGAACAGGTCGGTTTCCAGTGGCCTTGCTCACTCTCCTTAACGGTACTGGATAAAGGAGGAGGAGAAGGGCTTCAACTGCCTGGAGAGAGGTTTGGGGGGGGATGGTGGGTATAGAGGCGTGGACGTGAGGGGAAGCCAGTCATAAAATGTAAAGGGAAGACCTGAGGTCCATTTTGGTTTTGATTCCCAGCAGGAAACGCCTGCTATGAATTTCGCCAGCTTTTCATTTAACCCAAAAGCAATGCAACCGAAATTCAGGGAAAATGCATAATAGGCATAATTGCTCATTGACACAATCGACCATGTGTAAACTAACATCAATTCACATTCTCCGACTTCTGTGCGCCAGGACTGCTATTCCGCTGCACTGAATGTTAGGGAAGTGAATGTCAGGTATAATTGGAGGCTTTAACATACATTTCACATTACCACAATTCTTCCCTCTCCCAGGTAAATGCAAAACAGTAGCCAGGTAAAGAGGGCAGTATTTAATGATTTTTTTTTCATTCGTTCATAGGATGTGGGCGCTGCTCGATAGACCAGTATTTATTGCCTATCCCTAATTGCCCCTTGAGAAGGTGTTCGCCAGCTGATTTCTTAAACCGCTGCAGTCCATGTGGTGTAGGTACACCCACAGTTAGGGGTGGGAGGGAGTTCCAGCGACAGTGAAGGAACGGCCGATACATTTCCAGGTCAGGACGGTGAGTGGCTCAGAGGGGGAACTTCCAGGTGGTGGTGTTCCCATTTCTTTGATGCCCTTGTCCTTCTAGGTAGTAGCGGCCGTGGGTTTGGAAGATGCTGTCGAAGGAGCCTTGGCGAGTTGCTGCAGTGCATCTTGTAGATGGTACACACACTGCTGCCACTGTGCGTCGGTGGTGGAGGGAGTGAATGTTTGTGGATGGGGTGCCAATCAAGCGGGGCTGCTTTGTCCTGGATGGTGTCGAGCTTCTCGAGTGTTGTGGGAGCTGCACTCATCCAGGCAAGTGGAGAGTATTCCATCACACTCCTGACTTGTGCCTTGTAGATGGCGAATAGGCTTTGTGGCATCAGGAGGTGAGTTACTCTCTGCAGGATTCCTAGCCTCTGACCTGCTCTTGTAGCCATTGCATTTATATGGCTGGTCCAGTTCAGTTTCTGGTCAATGGTAACCATCAGGATGTTGATAGTGGTAGTTCAATAATGCCATTGAATGTCAAGGGGCGATGGTTGGATTCTCTCTTGTTGGAGATGGTCATTGCCTGGCACTTGTGTGGCGCGAATATTACTTGCCACTTGTCAGCCCAAGCCTGGATATTGTCCAGGTCTTGCTGCATTTGGACATGGACTGCTTCAGTATCTGAGGAGTCGCGAATGGTGCTGAACAATGTGCAATCATCAGCGAACATCCCCACTTCTCACCTTATGATGGAAGGAAGGTCATTGATGAAGCAGCTGAAGGTGGTTGGGCCGAGGACACTACCCTGAGGAATTCCTGCAGTGATGTCCCAGAGCTGAGATGACTGACCTCCAACAACCACAACCATCTTCCTTTGTGCTAGCTATGACTAACCAGAGGAGAGTTTTCCCCCTGAGTCCCATTGACTCCACTTTTGCCAAGGCTCCTTGATGCCACACTCTGTCAAATGTGGCCTGGATATCAAAGACAGACATCCTCACCTCACCTAGGGAGGTCAGATCTTTTGTCCATGTTTGGACCAAGGCTGTAATGAAATCAGGAGCTGAGTGGCCCTGGCAGAACCCAAACTGGGCGTCAGTGAACAGGGTCTTGCTAAGCAAGTGTTGCTTGATAGCACTGTTGATAATCCCTTCCATTACTTTATTGATGATGGAGGGTAGGCTGATGGGACGGTAATTGGCAGGGTTGGAATTGTCCTGCTTTTTGTGTACAGGACATACCCGGGCAATTTTACACATAGCTCTGTGGATGCCAGCATTGTAATTGTTCTGGAACAGCTTGGCTAGGGGCGCGGCAAGTTCTGGAGCACAAGTCTTCAGAACTATTGCCGGAATATTGTCAGGGCCCATAGCCTTTGCAGTATCCAGTGCCTTCAGCTGTTTCTTGATATCACGTGGAGTGAATCAAATTGGTTGAATACTGGCATCCGCGATGCTGGGGACCTCCGGAGGAGGCTGAGATGGATCATCCACTCAGCACTTCTGGTTGCAGGTTGTAGCAAATGCTTCATCTATATCTTTGTGTGGGCTCCTCCATCATTGAGGATGGGGATATTTGTGGAGCCTCCTCCTCCAATGAGTTGTTTAATTGTCCATCACCATTCACGACTGGATGTGGCAGGACTGCAGAGCTTAAATCTGATCTGTTGGTTATGGGGGTCACTTAGTTTTGTCTATCACTTGCTGCTTTATGCTGTTTGGTACGCAAGTAGTCCTGTTTTATAGCTTCACCAGGTTGACATCTCATTTTTAGGTGTGCCTGGTGCTGCTCCTGGCCTGCCCTCCTGCACTCTTCATTGAATCAGGGTTGATCCCCTGGCTTGGCGGTAATGGTAGAGTGGGGGATATGCCGGGCCATGAGGTTACAGATTATCTTTGAGTACAATTCTGCTGCTGCTGATGGCCCACAGCACCTCATGGATGCCCAGTCTTGAGTTGATGGTCCTGTTTACGAAATCTATCCCATTCAGCACGGTGGTAGTGCCACACAACACGATGGAGGGTGTCCCCAATGTGAAGACGGGACTTTGTCTCCGCAACGACTGTGTGGTGGTCACTCCTGCCCATACTGTCATGGACAGATGCATCTGCGGCAGGCAGGTTGGTGAGGATGAGGTCAAGTATGTTTTCCCCTCTTGTTGGTTCCCTCACCACCTGCCGCAGACCCGGTCTAGCTGTTATGTCATTTAGGACTCGGCCAGCTTGGTCAGTAGCTGTGCTACCCAGCCACTCTTGGTGTTAGACATTGAAGTCCCCCACCCAGAGGACATTCTGCACCCTTTCCACCCTCAGTGCTTCCTCCAAGTGGTGTTCAACATGGAGAGGAGCACTGATTCATCAACTGAGGGAGGGCGGTACGTGGTCATCAGCAGGAGGTTTCCTTGCCCATGTTTGACCTGATGGTGAGACTTCATAGGGTCCGGAGTTAATCTTCAGGACTCCCAGGGCAACTCCCATCCGACTGTATACCACTGTGTCGCCACCTCTGCTGGGTCGGTTCTGCTGGTGGGACAGGACATACCCAGGGACACTGACGGTAGGGTCTGGGACGTTATCTGTCAGATCTGATTCCATGAGTTTGGTTAGGCCACGCTGCTGCTTGAGTTATCTGTGAGACAGCTCTCCCAATTTTGGCACTAGCTTGCCGGTGTTAGTAAGGAAGACTTTTGCAGGGTCGACATTGCTGAGATTTCCGTTGTCATTTCTGGTGCCTAGATCGATGCTGGGTAGCCTGTCAAGGCCGTATTGAATGAACGGCATGACACTAGGAAGTTCACAGGAACAAAGGGACCTTGGCGTGTGTGTCCATAGGTCTCTGAAGGCGGAGAGGCATGTTAGTGAGGTCGTGGAAAAGGCGTATGGGACACTTGCCTTTATCAATCGAGGCATAGATTACAAAAGTAGGGAGGTCATGTTGGAGTTGTATAGAGCCTCGGTGAGGCCACAGCTGGAGTACTGTGTGCAGTTCTGGTCACCACATTATAGGAAGGATGTGATTGCACTGGAGGGGGTGCAGAGGAGATTCACCAGGATGTTGCCTGGGATGAAATGTTTAAGTGATGAAGAGAGGTTGGATAGACTTGGGTTGTTTTCGTTGGAGCAGAGAAGACTGAGGGGCGACCTGATCGAGGTGTACAAGATTATGAGGGGCATGGACAGGGTGGATAGGGAGCAGCTGTTCCCCTTAGTTGAAGGGTCAGTCACCAGGGGGCATAAGTTCAAGGTGAGGGGCAGGAGGTTTAGGGGGGATGTGAGGAAAAACTTTTTTGACCCAGAGGGTGGTGAGGGTCTGGAATGCGCTGCCTGGGAGGGTGGTGGAGGCGGGTTAGCCTCACATCCTTTAAAAAGTACCTGGATGAACACTTGGCACATCATAAACATTCAAGGCTATGGGGCCAAGTGCTGGTCAATGGGATTAGGTCGGTAGGTCAGGTGTTTCTCACGTGTCGGTGCAGACTCGAAGGGCCGAAGGGCCTCTTCTGCACTCTGTGTGATTCTGATCCTGTCCAGTTTTGTTCCCTTGTCACAACTGAATGGCTTGTTGGCCATTTCACAGTCAACCACATTGCTGTGGTCCTGTAGTTACATATAGGGCAGATTCCCTTCCCTGAAGGGCATTAGTGAACCATCTGGGTTTTTACAACAATGGTTTCATGGTCATCATTAGACTTTTAATTCCAGATTATTGTCGAATTCAAATGCCACTATTTGCCGTGGCGGGATTGGAACACGGGACCCTAAAGCATTACCCCCGGGTTCTGGATCATTAGTCCAGCGACAAAGCCACTACACCATCACCTCCCCTCACGCTATTAGGATGGAGTTACAGCATTTTAACCCCAGCGACAGTGAAGGAACGGCCGATATATTTCCAAGTCAGGATGGTGAGTGGCTTGGAGGGGAACTTCCAGGTGGTGGTGTTCCCATGTGTCTGCTGCCCTTGTCCTTCTAGACGGTAGTGGTCATGGGTTTGGAAGGTGCTGTCTAAGGAGCCTTGGTGAGTTGCTGCAGTGCATCTTGTAGATGGTACACATACTGCTGCTACTGTCCGTCGGTGGTGGGAGGGAGTGGATGTTTGTGGATGGGGTGCCGATCAAGCGGGGCTGCTTTGTCCTGGACAGTGTCGAGCTTCTTGAGTGTTGTGGGAGCTGCACTCATCCAGGCAAGTGGGGAGTATTCCATCACACTCCTGACTTGTGCCTTGTAGATGGTGGACAGACTTTGGGGAGTCAGGAGGTGAGTGACTCACTGCAGAATTCCAAGCCTCTGGCCTGTTCTTGTATCCACAGTATTTATATGGCTGGTCCAGCTCTGGTTCTGGTCAATGGTAACCCCCAGGATGTTGATATGTGTTTGTTTGTGTGTCTGTCAATGTGTCTGTATGTGTGTCTCTGTGTGAGAATGTGCGGGTGTGTGTGTGTATATATATGTGTGCCTGTGCACGTGTGTTTCTGTGAGTGTGTGTAATTGTGCTTTTGTGTGTGTTAGTGAAAGTGTGTGTGTGTGAGTTTGTGTGTGAGATTGTGTGTGTGTGTGAGATTGTGTGCATACGTGCATGTGTGTTTGTGTGTGTGTGTGTGTGTGTGTGTGAGCGCCTTTGTCTCTGTGTGTGTGTTTTTGTGTGTGAGAGAGAGAGAGAAAGTGTGCATATTTACATGTGTGCGTGTCTGTCCATCTGCATGTGTGTGTGTGTCC
>NW_027597709.1:0-17500 GCF_964194155.1 Cetorhinus maximus | reverse complement strand
AGGGTCTTCACTCAGGTCTGCATCTGCCCTCCAGCAGATTTGTGGGAGTGCTGAGTTGTTTGGTATAATTGTACTGGAACCGTTGGGTCCCTCAGGATGACAGCACATCTGTGTCCATGCTGCACCCTCAACCAACGTTCATTAGGGGAAGAAGGCCAGTCTCATTCTTGCTTGGTCTTCATGACTTATACATGACTCCAGATCCACATGAAGATGGTTGAATTTAACTGCCCCTCAGAAATGGCCCTGGAAACCACCCAGTTAACCTTTTTCAGGTCACATAAGGGATGGGTGATAAATGGTGGCATTGCCAGTAATGCCCACACCCTGAGAATGAATGAAACAAAAGGCACCAGCCTCCCTCCTATATCTGATGTAAGTGGCCAATATTCGTGTGTGGACTTGAACAGTGAATTTTAACACATGATCCAAACTCAATAGCGTTAGCATAACCTGTTAACCTGCTGTTGCCACATTCTGCTTTCTCGCCTTCACGCCGCTATCCGCACCTTCTTTAGTCTTTAACGCCCTCTTTCTATTGCGCCCTTGACATCTTTATCGATCTATCATGAGCGCCCACCTATCCCTGACCTTCTATCTCTCTCCACTTGCCACAGAGCGTGAAATCCATCACATTTCTACTTCTCCCTGGCTACGAAGGAGATTCACACCGACTCAAAACATTAACTCCGTCTCTCCCGCCAGCGGAGATTTTTTTAAAAATTATTTCCCAGCCTTTTCCGTTTTTAGTTCAGGTTTTCCCAGCGTCCGCAGGATCCGGGCCCCCACTTCCTTGGCCTTGTCGGCACTTCCCATTCAACAGAAGGACATCGTCCGGCCAAATCCTTACCTGAACAGATCACGCCCGCGTCATTATTCTGGCGACAGGTCCGGGGCATGATGACCTGCGACGGGCAGGACCACAGGAACTTCTCCGTCCCATTGCAGCGGACGTTCTCCAGCAGGATCGGCCCTGCCCCTTCTCCGAAGTGGCCGCCGGGAGTGGCCGATTGGCCAAACCCGCAGCCCACCTGGTGGCACACCACCTGGGCGTCGACAATGTCCCACCCGAAATCGCAGATGGTTCCCCAGGTGCCATTGTAGAAAGCTTCGACTCTACCGGAGCAGGAGGTGGGTCCATCCACAAGCCGAAGTTTAGCATTTTCTGTTGAGTGGGGAAAACAAACACTGCAACATTGACGATCCAAACACACACGATAAAAAGAGTCATCGGAGGGTCTATACCATTCGGCATGTTCCATAGCCCATTGCAGACAACTCCAAGGATGGGAAACGAATTATATTTCTTTAAAAAGCATTTATTCGGTTCAACGGATTAGCTCGCTGTTTACGTGGCACCTGTACCTGCGAATTGGGAGCACTAGTGGGCCAGGCAAACAACGCTAGACGAACTAAGTGACAGCCATTCACTGACTCATTCCTCGGGCGTCGCCTTGACCAATCAGGATCAAGCTGCCTGGTTTAAATTTCAAGCAACACTCGACAGTTAACTGTCAGTCACCAACACTGGGGCGCCCTCCACGGCAACGCCTCTCTACCAATCAGAGCCCACGTGCCAACCAATCGGCACACTCTTCACATGCGGTACGAATTGTTGTTTCCCCTCTCCCCCCACCCCCGCACTTGTAATGCGAAGTGTCCTGATGAGTGCAAAGGTGCAAAGATTCGACGTGTCTCTCTTTTCACCTGAAAGCCGGCCTTACCTACGACCGCGATCTCCACCAATGCGCTGTCCTCGGACGCAAAGACCAGCTCCGCCACCTCCAACTGGTAGTTGCACCAGTAGGTCCCCTCGTGGCTCTTGTTAATGTGCTCGAGATCGAACTTCACGTTGCCCTGACTGGAGGAGATCACGCCCGTTAAGACTGGCGTCTCTTCGCCCATTTTGTATAGGGCCATTTGCGCACCCTTGTACAGGGAAGACGCCCCACACACAAACTTGATGGTGTCTTCCTTGAAGAATAGACCATTTCCAGATACTGTCAACGTCGGCGGAGGTGGCTGAGCTGTGGCGACAGAAAACAAGACTTGGTTTCTTCTAAAAGACTTGCTTTTGACCACTGAAGGCCTTCCTTGCCACACTGGCGGACAGTCCTCCATTTGCCAATCGGACATTCTGCGCGTTCTGCGTGAACGAACTCGACTGGTCAGACCACATTTGGAATATTGTGAGCAATTCTGGGCCCCTGTATCTCAGGAAGGATGTGCTGGCCCTGGAGAGGGTCCCAGAGGAGGTTCACGAGAACGATCCCAGGAATGAAAGGCTTAACCTATGAGGAACGTTTGAGGACTCTGGGTCTATACTCGATTGAGTTTAGAAGGATGAGGGGGGGGATCTGATTGAAACTTACAGAATACTGAAAGGCCTGGATAGAGTGGACGTGGGGAAGATGTTTCCATTAGTAGGAGAGACCAGGACCCGAGGGCACAGCCTCAGAGTAAAGGGAAGACCTTTTAGAACAGAGATGAGGAGAAACTTCTTTAGCCAGAGAGTGGGTGAATCTATGGAATTCATTGCCACAGAAGGCTGTGGAGGCCGGGTCATTGAGTGTATTTAAGACCGAGATAGATAGGTTCTTGATTGGTAAGGGGATCAAAGGTGACGGGGAGAAGGCGGGAGAATGGGGTTGAGAAACTTATCAGCCCTGATTGAATGGCGGAGCAGACTCAATGGGCCGAATGGCCTAATTTCTGCTCCTATGTCTTATGGTCTCTTATGGTGCCAAGCAACTGAACCCAGGCCGATGGTGGCCTTCTGCTCCACTCACTAGTCATGCAACCAATTGAGTTAAGCGATGTAGGAGGCAGGTAAGCTTTGGGGAAGAGTCAGGAGGTGAGTTACTCGCTGCACAATTCCCAGCCTCTGACCTGCTCTTGTAGACACAGGGACAGAGGGACACAGGGACAGGGGTGGGCCATTCAGCCCATCGAGCCTTCTCCGCCATTGAATTGGCTCCTGGCAGGTCATCGACCTCTCCGCCACTTTCCCGCGATACCTCCATACCCCTTGACGTCACTGGTCCCCAGAAACCCATCGACTTCTCTCTCGAAACTCACTGACTGAGTTTCCACAGCCCTCTGGGGTAGAGAATTCCAAAGAATCACCCTGTGCTAGCTGCCAGCATCATCCAATGCAGAGGGACGTTACTGCAAGGTGTCCAAGAGGTCTTAGATGGGAAAATTGCGCCATTTCCCGGCCGTGCAAGTGACAAAATGGCGCCTCAGTTTTCTAGCCCCAAACCCCCGTGCCGATCTCCATCAAAACTTGGACAACATTCAGGCTTGGGCTGACCAGTGGCAAGTAACCTTCAGGCCGCCCAAGTGCCAGGCAATGGCCATCTCCAACAAGAGCGAATCTAACCATCTCCCCTTGGCATTCAATACCATTACCATCGCTGAGTTACCAACTATCAACATCCTGGGGGTGAGGGTGGTTACCATTGACCAGAAACTGAGCTGAACCCCACCCCCACATAAATCCTGCACAATGGAGGTACACCAGATTAATCACTGGGGTGTTGGGATTTCTTATGAGGAGAGACTGGGGGGGGACAGGGTCTGTATTCCCTGGAGTTCCGAAGGATGAGGGGTAGCCTCACTCAAACCTAGGAAAATCTTACAGGGCGTGACAGGGTGGATGAAGGTTGGATGCACAATTTGGCTGGTGAGCCTAGAACTGGGGGGGACCGAATGTCAGGGTAATGGGCTGGGGTGAGGAAGGATTTCTTCACTCAGATGGGGTGGGGGGTGAATCTTTGGGATTCCCAGCCAAGAGGGTTGTGGAAGCTCAATCATTGGCCACGATCAAGAGTGAACATCTGGAGACTAATGACATCGATGCTTATGAAGATAGTGTGGGAAAGTGGCGGAGAGGTAGATGATCAGCCATGAGATAATCCAATGATGGACATAAGACCTAGGAGCAGAAATTAGGCCAATCGGCCCATCGAGTCTGCTCCGCCATTCAATCATGGCTGATAGGTTTCTCAACCCCATTCTCCCGCCTTCTCCCCGTAACTTTGATCCCCTTACCAATCAAGAACCTATCTATCTCGGTCTTAAATACACTCAATGACCTGGCCTCCACAGCCTTCTGTGGCAATGAATTCCATAGATTCACCCACACTCTAGCGAAAGAAGTTTCTCCTCATCTCTGTTCTAAAAGGTCTTCCCTTTACTCTGAGGCTGTGTCCTCGGGTCCTGGTCTCTCCTGCTAATGGAAACATCTTCCCCACGTCCACTCTATCCAGGCCTTTCAGTATTCTGTAATTTTCAATCAGATCCCCCCTCATCCTTCTAAACTCCATCGAGTATAGACCCAGAATCCTCAAACATTCCTCACATGTTAAGCCTTTCATTCCTGGGATCATTCTCGTGAACCTCCTCTGGACCCTCTCCAGGGCCAGCACATCGCAGGAACAGGCTCGATGGGCTGAATAGCCCACTCCTGTTCCTGCATCCCTATGTCCCTGTGCCTACAAGAGCAGGTCAGAGGCTGGGAATTCTGTGGCGAGTAACTCCTCTCCTGACTCCCCAAAGCCTGCCTACCCTCCACATCGCTTAACTCAACTAGTCACATGACTAGTGAGATGACCATTAGGCCGCCAACTGCCTGGGTTCAATTGCTTGGAACGGTCTAGGTAGTTCATGTAGGGTTGACTCCTTAGCTTCTCCCATGCTTAAATTGGGTTGGGGGGGTGGTGGAGGGAGGTGGGGGTTGAGGATCAGTCTGTATAACCCATGTCCCTTGCACATTAGCCTGAGGCCCCTGTATCACGGGTCCACTGATATTATCACTATGCCGCCATCTCAGGCCGATAAATGGCAGATGGAATTTAACCCTGAAAAGTGTGAGGTGATACACTTTAGAAGGAGTAATTTGACAAAGAAGTATTCAATGAACGGCATGACACTAGGAAGTTCTGAGGAACAAAGGGATCTTGGCGTGTGTGTCCATAGATCTCTGAAGGCAGAGGGATATGTTAGTGGGGTGGTGAAAAAAGAATATGCAGCACTTGCCTTTATCAATCGAGGCATAGATTACAAAAGTAGGGAGGTCATGTTGGAGTTGTATAGAACCTCGGTGAGGCCACAGCTGGAGTACTGTGTGCAGTTCTGGTCACCACATTATAGGAAGGATGTGATTGCACTGGAGGATGTGCAGAGGAGATTCACCAGGATGTTGCCTGGGATGAAACATTTAAGTTATGAAGAGAGGTTGGATAGACTTGGGTTGTTTCCGTTGGAGCAGAGAAGACTGAGTGGCGACCTGATCGAGGTGTACAAGATTATGAAGGGCATGGACGGGTGGATAGGGAGCAGCTGTTCCCCTTAGTTGAAGGGTCAGTCACAAGGGGGCATAAGTTCAAGGTGAGGGGCAGGAGGTTTAGGGGGGATCTGAGGAAAAACTTTTTTGACCCAGAGGGTGGTGAGGGTCTGGAATGCGCTGCCTGGGAGGGTGGTGGAGGCGGGTTAGCCTCACATCCTTTAAAAAGTACCTGGATGAGCACTTGGCATGTCATAAACATTCAAGGCTATGGGGCCAAGTGCTGGTCAATGGGATTAGGTAGGTAGGTCAGGTGTTTCTCACGTGTCGGTGCAGACTCGATGGGCCGAAGGGCCTCTTCTGCACTGTGTGTGTGATTCTGTGATCCTCCGATCTCTCCGGGACTTGGTCATTCTCTCCACGCATATTGCCGATCGTCTGTCTCCCTCTCTAACCCCGGAGAGATACTTCCATGTCTCCCTCGTAGATATTGACCAATTCCCATTGCCTGAAAACTGACCGATCCCCACCCCCAACCCCCAAGACCCCAGCTTTATGTTCAAGGGGTGAATCAAGGGTGGACCCCAGGAGACGGTTTCGCGCACACACAAAACAACCCGAGCTGGGGCGGGGTGGGGGGGAGCATTCGGCCTATCAAGACCGTCCCAGCGTTGAGCAGACCTGCACCTCACCCCCCAACTTTTTCGCATTTTCGTTCATGGGGTGCGGCTGTCGCTGGCCGGGTTTAGCGCTTTGTTGCCCATCCCTCGCAGGACCTTGAGAAGGTGCTGGTGAGTTGCCTTCTGGAGCCTCTGCAGGGGCGTGGGTACACACCCTCAGCGCGGTGAGGGAGGGAGGGAAGTCCAGGGTCTGGACCCAGAGGCAGCGAAGGGGACGGCCGATATCGTTCGAGGGCGAGTGACTTGGAAGGGGAACTGGACCTCACACCCACCCCCACCCCCAGCACATCCACCACTCCATTCGCCCGCCCAGATTGTACATTCCGCACCATCGCTAGTGACTAGCGGCCCAGCACGCTTAAAGGGCAAGTGTAGACACTCGCGCACAGGAACTTGTGTAAAATAACACTGCTTACGTATGTACATAAGCATCTGCAGTGGCTGACTATGACTGTGGATATAAAATGATGCTGGGTGGATGGATGCAATGACTCCTGGACTCCAGTTTTGCTGAAATATATTCTGTAAGTTTTTTTTTTGTAGAATTCGCATTATGGGCAACTTTTGAGGGAATTTTAATTTCCAATGCATTACATGGTTCCTGAGGTCTGTTGGCAGTGTCGGAACTAAGCAGGCATCGCTGGGAGTGTTATGTGTATGTGTGTGCACGTGCTCGATTCGTTTTAATACTGGGAGCAGGAAAAGGCAAAAACGACCCCGTACGCGCGGGCATTACCAGAGCACGTGGCAGTAGCCCCGTTCAATCGATCGCAGCTGATCCCGCTGATCCAGGCTCTCGCCGGACAGACCCACAGGTGGGCCTCGGCGCCGCTGCACTGGACCATGCTCAGCCAGATGGGTTTCTGGATGTCGGCGAACTGCGACGGGTCCATTTGCCCCTTGGCAAAACCGCAGCCAAGCTGCCTGCAGACCACCTGCACGTCCGTGATGCCCCAGAATTCGCCGCACACCGAACCCCAGGTTGCGTTGTAGTACACCTGAACGGTGCCCGAGCAGTCGTTCTCTCCGTTGACTAAGCGGAGTGCCACGTCATCTGCAAGAGAGGAAACACATTAGCCCGGCCAGTTGGAAATTAGCCCTCTGGGGAGATGGCGGCGTAATGGTAACATCACTGGGCTAGTAATCCCAAAGTCCCAGGCTAGTGGTCTGGTGGACGTGAGTTCACCAGCAGCCAGTGGAGATTGATACTCAATTAATAAATCTGCAATTCTAAAGCTGGCCTCGTTGCTGTTAACCGTCTATCAGCAATTGTTGCAAAATCCTAATAGCCTTTAGGGAAGGACATGCGCTTTGGTTTGGCCTACATGTGACTCCTACAGTATGGTTGCTTGAAATGTTCAAGGGATGGGCAGCTCTGACTGAGATGAATCCAAAATCTGCCCCTATTTCGCCTTATCCCTGGTACAGAAGTTTTGGGTGGGGGGGGTTGGAAAACACGAGTTATACTGCAACTAGAGTACTGGAGACAGTTCTGGTGACTATATGACAGGAAGTACGGTGCAAGTAAGGGGACTGAGGAAGGGAATTGGCATGTTGGTCTTTATCACAAGAGGATTCGAGTCGCAATTGCAGATGTTTTGCTGCATTTGTGCAGAGACACAATTGTGTCTTGGCTTGACCACACCTGGAGTATTGCCTAGAGCTTTGGCTTCCTTATCATCGAGTTATGCAGCACAGAAGCAGGCCCTTCAGCCCATCATGTCCATGCCAGCCATCATGCACCTAACTATTCTAACCCCATTTTTCCAGCACCTGCTACGGCTTTTCAAGCGCTCATCTCAACACTTCTTATGAAGGATGCAATTGCCATCGAGGGAGTGCGGCCGAGGGGCCACCGGACGAATTCCTGGGATGGCGGGATTGCCTCGTAAGGAGAGATTGAGGAGTCGGCGCATGTGCTCCATAGGGTTTAGAAGAGCGAGTGGTGTTCTCATTGAGGGACCCAACATTCTTACAGGGATCAAGGGGGGAGCTCAGGACATATTGATAAAGATGTCATGGACGCAACGCAAAGGGAGTGTTAAAGGCTAAAGAAGGTGCTGATAGCGCGTAAAGGTAAGATAGCAGAATGCGGTAATAGCAGTTCAACACGCTATACTAACACACTTAACACGTTCAATGATGCAGGAAGGATGATTCCCTCTTTGCTAGGGAGGGCGGGTGTCTAGAACCAGGGGACACAGTCTCAGAACAAGGGGTTGGCCGTTAGGATTGAGATGTAGGTGAATTTCTTCACTCGGCGGGGGTGGTAAGCCATTAGAATTCTCTACCCCAGAGGGCTGAGGAAGCTCAGTCATCGAGTATGCTCAAGGCAGAGGTTGAGAGATGTCCAGGTACCAATGACATCAATGGATATGGGATTAATGCGGGGCAATTGTGTTCAGGTAGATGATCAGCCCTGACCTAGTTGAACGGCAGAACAAGCTCAAGGGGCAGAATGGCCTCCTCCTGCCCCTATTACCTATGTGACCCATATTTGCTTTCAATTGCTTTATCAACACAATGGGCCACCTTCAAAGGTATGTGAATTTGACCAGCAAGGTGTATCCTCCCACCAGGCGCTCAGCCTCGTACAATTCATCATATATTGTCTTCCTGTGTTAGTCCCTCCCAACCGCAGCACCGAACACGTCTCCAAATTCGATCCCATCTTCCATCGGTCTGCTCAATTCACCCTTCATCATCAAGAAGGCAAGAACTGGAAACAGAGCAGGCCATTCGGTCCATCGAGCCTACTTCATGGCTGATCCGCTTGTGGCCTTAACTCCGTTTTCCTGCCTGCCCCCCACACACCACCACACCCCCCGCCCTACCCCCCCCACCCACCCCCCAATGATGCTTGACTCTCTTGCCATCCAAAAATCTGGTCTAACTCAGCGTTGGATATATTCAGTCAACCAGCCTCCTGTGCCCTCTGGGGAAGAGAATTCCAGAGACTAACTGAGAGAAGCAATTCCTCCTCACCTCCGTCTTAAATGGGAGACCCGTTAATGTTAAACCGTGCCCCCTGCTTCTCGACACCCCCGCGGGAGGCAAAAACCTCCCGGTGTCTACCTTGTCAATGCCCCCGCAGGATACCATGTGCATCAAACAGATCACCTCTCATTCTTCTAAAACCCAATGAGTATAGGCCCAACGTGCTCCAGCTTTCCTCATAAGACAACCCTTTCATCCCAGAAAGCAGCCTAGTGAAAATTCTCTGCACTGCTCCCAATGTAAGTATACCCGTCCTCAGGCAAGGAGACCAAGGCTGTACACAATACTCCAGGTGTGGTCTCACCAACGCCCTGTACTGTTATACCAAAACTTCCCGACATTTATATCTCATTCCCCCTTGCAATAAAGGGCAAGTAACATTTGTGCCACATCAGTGCCAGGCAATGACCATCACCAACAAGAGAGAATCTAACCATCGCCCCTTGACATTCAATGACGTGACCATCGCCGAATCCCCAACCCTCAACGTCTACGAGATGTGCTGCAGGAACCCACCAAGGCTCCTGAGGCAGCAGCTTCCAATCCCATCGAGAAGGACAAGGGCAACAGACACATGGGGAACACCACCACCTGGAAGTCCCCCTCCAAGCCACTCACCATCCTGACTTGGATATATAATCAGCCGTTCCTTCACTGCCGCTGGGTCAAAATCCTGGAACTCCGTCTCTGACAGCGGTGTGAGCAATTCGGTCAATAACTGCTGGCCTTCCCGTTGACTTCCTATCTGCTATAGCTGCATGCTAACCTTGTGTGATTCACGTACTAGGAAACCAAGTTCCCTCTGTACAGTAGCATTCTGCGACCTCTCTCTATTTTGGTAATGTTTTGCTTCTCCATTCTGCTTCTAAAATGGACAACCTCACTTTGTACTCCGTTTGCCAATGTCTTGCCCACTCACCTAACCCCCGCAGACTTTTCGTTTCAGTCTGTTTTTAACCTCAGCAGCTTTGGCTGCAATACAGTCAGTCCCTCCATCCAAGTCATTCATATCGATTGTAAATAGCTGAGGCCCCAGCAACGATCCCTGCGGTGCTCCACGAGTTATGGTTTGACAACCAGAAAATGGTCCATTTGTCCGGACTCCCTTGTTTCCTGTTAGTCAGCCAATCTCCTATCCATGCTAATATATCACCCTCTGCCCCCATGGTCTTTTACATTGCGCTCTTTATCAGGCACATTATCAAAATCCAAGGTCACCACATCTACTGGTTCCCCTTTACCGCCCCTGTTTGTTACATCCTTAAAGTGCTCCAATTCGTTTTTCAAAAACTATCTCCCTTTCGCAAAATCTTGTTGATTCTCCCGGATTGCATTATGATTATCTAAAGGCGTGCCTACTCAGTCATGGATTTCGCATTTCCCCAGCTGTTAAGACTAACTGGCCTGCAGTTCCCTGCTCTCAGCCTCCCTCCTTTCCGTATTAGTTGTGTTACAAATAGCCGTTTGGCGATACAGAACTTGAACATGTTGCTGAAAATAAAGACATGTTATCCATTCTTTACATCTCGCACTCCTCAGGGCAAATGTCCTGTTGGGCGCAAGATGAAATGTTTCAACAGAATATATTTTCTCAGCAAGTCTCACACTTTCGGCTTTCCAATCCGCTGGGGACTTACCAGAATCTAGGTGGAGCTTTGCAAGATTGCAACCAATCCAGCCACTATCTCTGCAGTCATTCCCTTTAGGATCATAGGGTGTGGTCCACCAGGTCCAGGAGCCTTGCCCTCCTGAAGTCTGCAACTATGCTAATGACTATCCGGGGATAAAGGTTAAACGGAGATCCATGGGAAATCAGAAGAACGAGGGGAGATCTTATTGAAACATGGAAGGTCTTGAGGGAATTGGAGCGAGCGGATACTGGGAGAATATTTCCTTTCATCTGGGAAACTAGAACGAGGGAACATGTTTCAAGAACACTAGGGTCTCTCTGTCAATTACAGAGAAAAGGGGGTGTTGTTTCCTCTCTCTGAGAGAAAGTAGAGTTCTCTTCCACAGGAGGTAGTGGAGGCTGGGCGTCAACATTTATTCAAGGCTGAGTTACATCGTTTTTTATGATGCGAGGGGGTCAAACATTAACGGGGGGTGGGGTGGGGGGGAAGACAGGAAAGTGGGAAATGACCAGTTGAACCATGATCTTTTGAGTGGTGTTGCAGGTTCAAAGGACTTACTCCTGCCTCCTAGGCCATATGTCCCTATGCTCACGCTTTCTAATGCCCCCCTCCTCAGTCTCTTCACTCCCGCTGATGCCAAGGCAGCCGAATATTAATATTGGGGCACTATATCGAACAATCTAACATACATGTTCCACGTATTGGACAGTACTTACTGCAGCCAATTCGGTATGAAGGTGTTTTTGCAACTGCATGAAATGGCTGAACTGCTGCCATCATTTCTATCACGATGATTGTCATCGAAACCCATCTGCTTTACTCATACCTTTAGGGAAGGAAACCTGCTGTCCTTACCTGCTCTGTCCTGCGTCTGATTCCTCAGGTACGGAGGCAGTCCATGTCCAAATGCAGCAGGACCTGGACCAATATCCGGACTTGTGCTGACAAGTGGCAAGTAGCACTCGCGCCACACAAGTGCCATCTCCAACACCAGAAAGTGCAGCCCATCGCCCCTGAACTTTCAATGGCACTACCATCGCTGAATCCCCCACCAACAACCTCCTGGGGGGGTTACCATTGACCAGAAACTGAACTGGGACCAGCCATATGAATACTGTGGCTACAAGAGCAGCTTAGAGGCTGGGAATCCTGCGGAGAGTCACTCACCCACTGACTCCCCCAAAGCCTGTCCACCATCCACAAGGAACAACTCAGGAGTGTGATGGAATACTCCCCACTTGCCTGGACGAGTGCAGCTCCCACAACACTCAAGAAGCTCGACACCGTCCAGGACAAAGCAGTCCCGCTTGATCGGCACCTCATCCACAAACATTCACTCCCTCCACCACCGACGCACAGTAGCAGCAGTGTGTGTACCATCTACAAGATGCACTGCAGGAACTCACCAAGGCTCCTTCCACAGCACCTTCCAAACCCATGACCTCTACCACCTAGAAAGACAAGGGCAGCAGACACACGGGGAACACCACCACCTGGAAGTTCCCCTCCGAGCCACTCACCATCCCGACTTGGAAATATATCGGCCGTTCCCTTCACTGTCGCAGAGTCAAGATCCTGGAAAACCCCTGACCCAGCCAGAGACGCCCACATGGAATAAAGAGCAGCCGGTGGTGCTCAGCGCTACTCACCGATCACCGTAAGGTATATGGGGTCACTGCGGGAGGAGTTGAAGTGCTTTCCAACGATGTCTGCCTGGTACGAGCAGGAGTAGTTGCCTTGGTCCTCTTTCGTGATGTGGTGAAGTTTGAAGTGGGAGCGGACCAGGCGCGAGGAAGCAATAGTCGTGCTGATGAAGTTCTGGTCGTTGTCCTTGTACAGGTAGAACTTGGCTCCCGAGAAGTAGTTGGGTGCCTCGCACAGGATCTCAACGGACTGTCCTTTCATTAACCTGCTGGAATCCCCGCTCACACTGATATCCGGCGTCACGAGGTAATCTGTACCAGGAATCAGATGGGGAAAAGCATTATTCCGGTAAAAACACGTGGGATAAGCAGCCGAAAAAACGGGGCATTGTCAGAGATCCAAAATCTAGACAGATAGGTAGACAGATGGATAGACAGATAGATAGACAGATAAATAGACAGATGGATAGACAGATGGATAGACAGATGGATAGACAGATGGATAGACAGATAAATAGACAGATGGATAGACAGATAAATAGACAGATGGATAGAGAAATGGATAGACAGATAGATAGACAGATGAATAGACAGATAAATAGACAGATCGATAGACAGATGGATAGACAGATGGATAGATAGATGGATAGACAGATAAATAGACAGATAGATAGACAGATGGATAGACAGATAAATAGACAGATAGATAGACAGATGGATAGACAGATGGATAGACAGATAAATAGACAGATAAATAGACAGATGGATAGACAGAAAAATAGACAGATGGATAGACAGATAAATAGACAGATGGATAGACAGATTGATAGACAGATAAATAGACAGATGGATAGACAGATGGATAGACAGATGGATAGACACATAAATAGACAGATGGATAGACAGATGGATAGACAGATAAATAGACAGATGGATAGACAGATGGATAGACACATAAATAGACAGATAGATAGACAGATGGATAGACAGATGGATAGACAGATAAATAGACAGATAAATAGACAGATGGATAGACAGATGGATAGACAGATAAATAGACAGATAGATAAATAGACAGACAGATAAATAGACAGACAGATAAATAGACAGATGGATAGACAGATAAATAGACAGATGGATAGACAGATGGATAGACAGATGGATAGACAGATAAATAGACAGATGGATAGACAGATAGATAGACAGATGGATAGACAGATTGATAGACAGATAAATAGACAGATAGATAAATAGACAGACAGATAAATAGACAGACAGATAAATAGACAGATGGATAGACAGATAAATAGACAGATGGATAGACAGATGGATAGACAGATGGATAGACAGAGAAATAGACAGATGGATAGACAGATGGATAGACAGATAAATAGACAGACAGACAGACAGACAGACAGACAGACAGACAGACAGACAGACAGACAGACAGATAGATAGATAGATAGATAGATAGATAGATAGATAGATAGATAGATAGATAGATAGATAGATAGATAGATAGATAGATAGATAGATAGATAGATAGATAGATAGATAGATAGATAGATAGATAGATAGATAGGCAGACAGATAGACAGGCAGACAGATAGACAGGCAGACAGACAGACAGACAGACAGACAGACAGACAGACAGACAGACAGACAGACAGACGATAAATAGACAGACAGACAGACAGACAGACAGACAGACAGACAGACAGACAGACAGACAGACGATAAATAGACAGACAGACAGACAGACAGACAGACAGACAGACAGACAGACAGACAGACAGACAGACAGACAGACGATAAATAGACAGACAGACAGACAGGCCCCAGGCAGCATCTGTGTAGAGAATCACAGAGAAACCGTGCAAGGGAAGAGGGGATGGTGGAGGCAGAGCTCAGCCTCCCTCTTCAGGTGGACGATGGACCAGAGGAGAATGAGGGAGGACGGAGGGAGGCTTGAGCTAGTGAGCAAAACACTGCCATCACCAGCTACTGAGATGAACACACTCTACACCAGCCATCTGCTCGTCCCCAGTAAACCACTCTGAAATGCCGCGGCACATATATTTCCCTGGATAATTACTTCATCTAAACTGCTTCTTCTTAATAAATTAGTGAACTATCTTAAAATTAATTATGAATAGCCTATTACGTCTCTTAGCTAATTACCTATTAGTTCATTGCGAATAGCCTATCTTTAGTGCCTGTCCATCCCCAATTCAAAATCCTACTGAACTTTCATCAAAGTATCTGGTTCCCTCCACTGGCAAGAAATTGTTGCATTTCCTGATGCTGCAAAGGGTATTAGACAACTTTGGATGCATTAGATGCAGAGCGCTGAGGAAGAGTCACACGGACTCGAAATGTTAACTCTCTTTCTCTCTGTCTACACGTGCTGCGAGACCTGCTGACTTTGTCCAGCATTTTCTGTCTTCTTAAAAAAAAATTCAGGTGCATTAGTTCTCCTTCAACACCCGCCTCCGATGGCGTAGATTGGTAGATCTGATTGAAACTTACAGAATACTGAAAGGCCTGGATAGAGTGGGACGTGGGGAAGATGTTTCCATGAGTAGGAGAGACTAGGACCCGAGGGCACAGAGTAAAGGGAAGACCTTTTAGAACAGAGATGAGGAGAAACTTCTTTAGCCAGAGAGTGGTGAATCTATGGAATTCATTGCCACAGAAAGCTGTGGAGGCCAGGTCATTGAGTATTTAAGACCGAGGATAGATAGGTTCTTGATTGATAAGGGGATCAAAGGTGACGGGGAGAAGGCGGGAGAATGGGGTTGAGAAACTTATCAGCCGTGATTGAATGGCGGGGCAGACTCGATGGGCCGAATGGCCTAATTTCTGCTCCTATGGTCTTATGGCTACTGGTCCAGTGACGGCTGCACTGTTCAAATCGCCATTATCCTCTTCAACACCCTCCTGGAGCATTCCAAGAACTCAGTGCCCCTCTGACAGCTGGTGCTACCACAATTTCCTCCACACTTGCCATTCGTGGCCGGGCACCCAAATGACCCTACCCACCCCCAACCCCACCCACCCCCACCTCAATCTCTCCCACCTCTCCACTCCCCCCCTCCTGTTTTCTGACTTTGCTAAAGCATTGGTTTTGGGCACAACCCTTGTTGGCCTATCTTAACACCGTTGTGTGCTAAGGTGTCAAAACTGTGGTTGTGTTTTGAGTAGCGCCACAATGGAGGAGATGTCACATGGGTCACCCGCTCTCCACCAATCGCGATCGAGTAGCAGGCAGAGCGCAGAAACTGGCGTCAGATGCAACACCGCTTCTTATGACACGCGCTTAAAGCCTAGAGAGAGGCTCCTTCGGGAAGCCAATCACAAAAATGACTCTGGAACCAACCAACGGGAGATGGAAAGCCTCCACATTGCTGCCTCCATTTGTCTGGGGGGTGGGGGCTGTGGTTTCCGACGGATGTTTATGCATTGCAAGCAGGAAAGGCTGGCAGGAACAGGTAAAGGACAATCAGTAGGAAGGAACGTAGGATGTGAAGAAGACATAAGGGATGCGCAAAGCTAGGTTGAGTGAGCGGGGGCCGAAATTTGGCAGGTGGAGTATAATGTGGGAACATATGAACTCATCCACTTTGGCAGCAAGGCTACAAAAGCAGCACATTACCTAGACGGAGAAGAGGTCCCAGAACTGTGAGGATACAGAGGGACCTGGGTGTCCTGAAGCAGGTGAAGTTAGTATACAGGCACAGCAAGCGATTGGGAAGGCAAATGGAGCGTTGTGGTTTATTGTAAGTGGAATGGAATCTGAGGATGTTCTGCTCCAGTTCTACAGTGTATTGGTGAGACCACATCGACAGTGTGCTGTGCACAGTTTTGCTCTCCCTGTTTAAGATATAAATGCGTCAGAGGGTGGCTGATTCTTGGGGTGCAATGGTTACATTATGAGGAACAGTTGGACGGGCTGGGTAAGTATCCAGTGGAGTTTAGAAGAACGAGAGGTGATCTTATTGAAACATATAAGATTCTGAGGTAGCAGGGGGGGTGCTCGATAGGGTGGAGAGGCTGAGAGGGTACTTCCCTTGTGTGGGAGAAACCAGAACGAGGGAATACGGTTTAAAAATAAGCGATTTCCCATTGAAGACGGAGATGAGAAGAACTTATTCATTTTTTTTCCTGTCTCAAAGGGTTGTGAGTCTGTGGAACTCTCGTCCCCAGACAGCAGTGGGAGCTGGGGGTCAATGAATGTTTATAAGGCAAATGCAGATCGATTCTTGACTAACAAGGGCATCAAAGGTTACAAGAGATCGGCAGAATGTGGAGTCGAGGCCACAGTCGGGATTTCAATGAATGGGGGAGCAGGCTCGAGGAGCAGAATGGCCAACTCCTGCTTCTAGTTCACACTGAACAGCTTGGTCATGCTCATCTCAATCGATTGTCCCAAAGTCAGACTCTACTCCTCGTCTCTAGCGCCTGGAGTGAGCAGGTCGCACTCTATGTTGGGAACATCTGTGCCAGAATTGCTTTGTTCTCTCATGAGATGTGCCCAGTGTTGGCAAGGCCAACCCAACCCTAATCGCCCTCGACCTCCATGGCTTGCCCGGCCACTTTCAGAGGGCCGCTAAGGAATGTAAGCTTCTACCCTTGCTGCCAAAGTGGACGAGTGCACAATTTTCCCACATTATACTCCACCTGCCAAATTTCTGCCCCCCCCGCTCACTCAACCTAGCTTTGCGCAACCCCTTATGTCTTCTTCGCATCCTACGTTCCTTCCTACCACGCTGCTGTCGATCTGGAGTGACGTGTCGCCCAGACCCGGGTGAGGGGGACGCCAGATCTCCTTCCCCGAAAGGACGCTGGTGAACCAGATGGGATTTCGGGGCAATCGATGATTAGTTTTGAGGGTCACCCTTACTGGGAACAGCTTGATATTCCATCTTCAGGCACTTAGTTCCATTTCCACCAGCTGCCTGGTGGTATTTGAACCCACCTATCTTCAGAGCATTAGCCTGAATCTCTAACTCACTCCAAGGGGGTGGTGATGGCATAGTGGTACTGTCACTGGGCTAGTAATCCAGAGACACAGGGCAATGCTCTGGGGACCTGGGTTCAATGAAAAATCAGATGATGACGGTGAAACCATTGTCGATTGTTGCAAAAGCCCATCTGGTTCACTAATGTCCTTCAGGGGGAGGGAATCTGCCCTCCTTACCTGGCCTGGCCTACACGTAACTCCAGACCCACAGCAATGTGGTTGACCCTTAAATGCCCGAG
>NW_027597708.1:0-68949 GCF_964194155.1 Cetorhinus maximus | reverse complement strand
GGCATCCAGTCACAAAAATACCCCTCGACCATCACCCTCTGCTTCCTGCCACTCAGCCATTTCTGGATCCAATTAGCCAAACTGCCTTGGAACCCATGGGCTCTTACCTTCGTTATCAGTCTCCCATGCGGGACCTTATCAAAAGCCTTGCTGAAGTCCAAGTAGACTCCGTCAAATGCATTTCCCTCATCTACACACCTGGTCACCTCTTCGAAAAATTCAATCGAATTGGTCAGACATGACCTCCCCTTAAACAAAACCATGCTGACTGTCCTTGATTAATCCCTGCCTCTCCAAACGTAGATTAACTCTGCCCCTCAGAATTGCTTCCAATAGTTTCCCCACCACTGAGGTTAGACTGACTGGCCTGCAGTTCCCTGGTTTATCCCTTCCTCCCTTCTTGAATAACTGTACCACATTGGCACCTCTCCTGTGGCCAGAGAGGTATTGAAAGTTATTGCCAGCGCCCCTGCTATCTCCTCCCTTGCCTCACTCAACAGCCTGGGATACATTTCATCCAGGCCTGGAGATTTATCTACTTTTAAGCCTGCCAGACCACTTAGAACCTTCTCCCTTTCTATGCCAATTTCTTTAATTATATCACACTCCCTCTGCCTGATTTCCATTCCCACGTCGTCCCTCTCACTTGTGAACACCAACACAAAGTATTCATTTAGAACCCTACCTACATCTTCCGGCTCCACACACAAATTACCACTATGGTCCTTAAAGGGCCCTACTCTTTCCCTAGTTATCCTCTTACTCTTAAATGTACTTGTCAAATAACTTTGGATTTTCCTTTTATTTTACCTGCCAATGTTTTTTCATGCCCCCTTTTTGCTCTCCTAATTTCCTTTGTAAGTTCCCCCCTACACATTCTATACTCCTCTCGGTCTTCTGCTGTTTTGAACCCTCGGTATCTGCCATAAGCCTCCCTTTTCCTGTTTATCCAATCCTGTATATACCTCGACATCCAGGGTTCCCTGGATTTGTTGGGCCCACCCTTTATCTTTACTGGAATATGTTGGCCCTATACTCTCCCTGTTTCCTTCTTGAATTAGTCCCACTGGCTCTGACGCAGATTTACCTAGAAGTAGCTGCTCCCAGTCCACTCTGGCCAAATCATATCTGATCTTATTAAAAAATCGGCCTTCCCCCAATTCAGAACTCCGATTTCTGGTCCATCCTCGTCCTTTTCCATAACAACCTTGAATCTAATTGAGTTATGATCACTATCTGCAAAATGCTCCCCCACTGATACCTCTACCACTTGCCTGAGTAGGTTGGGCCTGTGCTCATTGGAGTTTAGAAGAATGAGAGGCGACCTTATTGAAACATATAAGATTCTTAGGGGGCTTGACAGGGTAGATGCTGAGAGGCTGTTTCCCCTTGAGGGAGAGTCTAGGACCAGAGGGTATAATCTCAAAGTAAGGGGTCGCCCATTTAAAACAGAGATGAGGAGGAATTTCATCTCTCAGAGGGTAGTGAATCTGTGGAATTCTTTACCGCAGAGATTGGGTCATTAAAGTATATTCACGGCTGAGAGAGACAGATTTTTAATCAGTGAGGGAATCAAGGGTTATGGGGAAAAGGCAGGAAAGCAGAGTTGAGGATTATCAGATCAGACATGATCTAATTTAATGGTGGAGCAGACTCGATGGGCCGAATGGCCTACTTCTGCTCCTACCTAATCAATGACCCAATCACCTACCCTCTCCTTGACCTTCCCCTCTGTCCCACCTGACCCCACCCATCCCACATTTTACAACAGCACAAAGTCTTCCGACCTCTCTTCAGTTCAGAGACCTGACCTCACCAGTGCTGTACCCCAGTATTATACAGTGACAGACCCGTCCCCACCAGTACTGTACCCCAGTGTTATACAGTGACAGACCCGTCCCCACCAGTACTGTACCCGTGTTATACAGTGACAGACCCGTCCCCACCAGTACTGTACCCCAGTGTTATAGTGACAGACCCGTCCCCACCAGTACTGTACCCCAGTGTTATACAGGGACAGACCCGTCCCCACCAGTACTGTACCCCAGTGTTATACAGTGACAGACCCGTCCCCACCAGTACTGTACCCCAGTGTTATACAGTGACAAACCCGCCCTCACCAGTGCTGTACCCCAGTGTTATACAGTGACAGACCCGTCCCCACCAGGACTGTACCCCAGTGTTATACAGTGACAGACCCATCCCCACCAGTACCGTACCCCAGTGTTATACAGGGACAGACCCGTCCCCACCAGTACTGTACCCCAGTGTTATACAGTGACAGACCCGTCCCCACCAGTACTGTACCCCAGTGTTATACAGTGACAGACCCGTCCCCACCAGTACTGTACCCCAGTGTTATACAGTGACAGACCCGTCCCCACCAGTACTGTACCCCAGTGTTATACAGTGACAGACCTGTCCACAACAGGACACTATCCCAGTGTTACACAGTGACAGACCTGTCCCCACCAGGACTCTACCCCAGTGCTATACAGTGACAGACCTGTCCCCACTGTCTTGTAGTCTGGCAAGATTTGTACTGAAGGTTTGTGCTCCAGACTATCCCTGCCCTGAGCCACTCTCTGGCAGTGCTGGTACAACACTAGCATCCACCCGGCAATGTGGAAAATTGCCCTGATATACTCAGTCAAGATAAAGCAGGGCACATCCAGCCCGGCCAATTACCGCCCCATCAGTCCACTCTCCATCATCAGTAAAGTGATGGAAGGGGTCATCAGCAGTGCTGTCAAGCGGCACCTGCTTAGCAATAACCTGCTCACTGAGGCCCAGTTTGGGTTCCGCCAGGGCCACTCAGCTCCTGACCTCATTACAGCCTTGGTTCAAACATGGACAAAAGAGCTGAACTCCCGAGGTGAGGTGACAGTGACTGCCCTTGGCATCAAGGCCACATTTGACCGGGTGTGGCATCAAGGAGCCCTAGCAAAACTGGAGTCAATGGGAATTGGGGGAAAACTCTCCGCTGGTTGGAGTCATACCCAGCACAAAGGAAGATGGTTGTGGTTGTTGGAGGTCAGTCATCTCAGCTCCAGGACATCACTGCAGGAGTTCCTCAGGGTTAGTGTCCTCGGCCCAACCATCTTCAGCTGCTTCAGCAATGACCTTCCTTCCATCATAAGGTCAGAAGTGGGGATGTTCGCTGATGGTTGCACAATGTTCAGCACCATTCGCGACTCCTCAGATACTGAAGCAGCCCCGTGTCCAAATGCAGCAAGACCTGGACAATATCCAGGCTTGGGGCTGACACGTGACAAGTAACATTCGCACCACACAAGTGTCAGGCAATGACCATTTCCAAGCAGAGAGTATCCAACCATCACCCCTTGATGTTCAATGGCATTACCATCACTGAATCCTCCCCACTATCAACATCCTGGGGGGGTTACCATTGACCAGAAACTGAACTGGACCAGCCATATAAATACTGTGGCTACAAGAGCAGATCAGAGGCTGGGAATCCTGCGAAGAGTAACTCACCTCCCGACTCCCCCCAAAGCCTGTCCACCATCGACAAGGTACAAGTCCACCATCTTCACCGTTGATCTGACCGTCAATCGCCCACCTCCACCCAGATGGTCTACCACCTGGTGTCCACATTCACTATCACCTGGATGGGAAACTCTTCAACCTTGGTGGCTTCTGGGGTAAAAAGAGAGGACTCTCCCCGTGGAGATCCACAAACTTCAGTATGTGGGCAACTGCTGAGTGATGGCTCACTCTGTACAGGGCAGGCAAAGGACGCTTGACCTCTTCAACGCCTCTCGTATCAGAGGCTTGGCCTGTCCTTAAGCATCGCCAGGCCTTCCCCAGGCTCGTTGAGGACCCCCCAGCCACGCCATGGGGTGGCTCTGGGGCACGTGCAGCGCTTCCCTGATCTCAACAGCCACCTCTCCCAAGGGACCACCATCGACGCAGAGGTCCGAGTCCACTGAGCCGGCACGGCCTTCTTCCAGCTGGGCCAACGCGTCTTTTGGCAACGGGGGACCTTCGCAGGCCAACGAAAGGTTCTGGTTGACGAGGGCCACCTCGCGTTGACCACCCTCCTCAACGGCAGCGAAACGTGGACTGTCTACCCACGCCACATTCCCGATCCTCTTCCCATCAGCGGAGCTCGTGTCGAAGGCTGGGGGTCCAAAGGGAGGGACCGCCAGGCGAACAGGAGTGACCTCCATGCATGGAAGGCCCAGCTCCTGCGGAACCAACTCCGATGGATGGGCCAGTGCCTGAAAACCTCCTCCCTCGACAGGTTCTCTCCTCATGCCTAACCGCTGGCCGACGCTGGAAGGGCGGCCAAGGGAAAAGGTGTAAGGGTTCACTCAAGGTGGCCCCTCAGTCATCGGAAGCCTCACCAAGCCCTGATGGACACAGCCCTGGATTCCGAAGGACCGCCGACACTGACGACAGCTCAGGAGTGGGATGGGATACTCCCCCACTCGCCAGGATGAGTGCTGCTCACCTCCTGACTCCCCCCAAAGCCTGTCCACAAGGCACAAGTCAGGAGTGGGATGGGATACTCCCCACTTTGCCTGGATGAGTTGCGGCTCCCACAACACTCGAGAAGCTCGACACCGTCCAGGACAAAGCAGCCTCGCTTGATCGGCACCCCATCCACAAACATTCACTCCCTCCACCACCGACGCACGGTAGCAGCAGTGTGTGTACCATCTACAAGATGCACTGCAGCAACTCGCCAAGGCTCCTTCAACAGCACCTTCCAAACCCACGACCGCTACCATCTAGAAGGACAAGGGCAGCAAACACATGGGGAACACCACCACCTGGAAGTTCCCCACCGAGCCCCTCACCACCCCGACTTGGAAATATATCGGCCATTCCTTCACTGTCGCTGGGTCAAAATCCTGGAACTCCCTCCCTAACAGCGCTGTGGGTGTACCTACACCACAGGGGACAAAATCCTGGAACTCCCTCCCTAACAGCACTGTGGGTGTACCTACACCACAGGGGACAAAATCCTGGAACTCCCTCCCTAACAGCGCTGTGGGTGTACCGACACCACAGGGACAAAATCCTGGAACTCCCTCCCTAACAACGCCGAGGGTGTACCTACACCACAGGGACAAAATCCTGGAACTCCCTCCCTAACAGCGCCGTGGGTGTACCTACACCACAGGGGACAAAATCCTGGAACTCCCTCCCTAACAGCGCCGTGGTTGTACCTCACCACACGGACAAAATCCTGGAACTCCCTCCCTAACAGCGCTGTGGGTGTACCTCCACCACAGAGACTGCAGCGGTTCAAGAAGGCAGCTCACCACCACCTTCTCAAGGGGCAATTAGGGATGGGCAATAAATGCTGCGCCCAGCCAGCGACCCCCACATCCCATGAATGAATGAGTTAAAAACCATTCCCATTCACTCCCACCGTACACAATCCCAATGGACCAAAACCTCTTCCCATTCACTCCCACCATACACAATCCCAATGGACCAAAACCTCTTCCCGTTCACTCCCACTGTACACAATCCCCTTCCCGTTCACTCCCACCGTACACAATCCCGATGGACCCAAACCCCTTCCCGTTCACTCCCACCGTACACAATCCCAATGGACCCAAACCCCTTCCCATTCACTCCCACCGTACACAATCCCAATGGACCCAAAGCCCTTCCCGTTCACTCCCACCATACACAATCCCAATGGACCAAAACCTCTTCCCGTTCACTCCCACTGTACACAATCCCCTTCCCGTTCACTCCCACCGTACACAATCCCGATGGACCCAAATCCCTTCCCGTTCACTCCCACCGTACACAATCCCAATGGACCCAAACCCCTTCCCATTCACTCCCACCGTACACAATCCCAATGGACCAAAACCTCTTCCCATTCACTCCCACTGTACACAATCCCAATGGACCAAAACCTCTTCCCATTCACTCCCACCATACACAATCCCCAATGGACCCAAACCCCTTCCCGTTCACTCCCACCGTACACAATCCCAATGGACCCAAACCCCTTCCCGTTCACTCCCACTGTACACTATCCCAATGGACCCCAACCCCTTCCCGTTCACTCCCACCGTACACAATCCCGATGGACCCAAACCCCTTCCCGTTCACTCCCACCGTACACAATCCCGATGGACCCAAACCCCTTCCCGTTCACAATCCCGATGGACCCAAACCCCTTCCCCTTCACTCCCACCGTACACAATCCCAATGGACCCAAACCCCTTCCTCTTCACACCCACTGTCCACAATCCCAATGGACCCAAACCCCTTCCCCTTCACACCCACTGTCCACAATCCCAATGGACCCAAACCCCTTCCTCTTCACTCCCACCGTACACAATCCCAATGGACCCAAACCCCTTCCTCTTCACACCCACTGTCCACAATCCCAATGGACCCAAACCCCTTCCCCAACTTCCCAGCTACTTAACGAATAAACACATTAGTTAAAGGGGATAACAGCTGAATGCAAAAATCAAGACAATTTGTAATGAGATGGGGTGCGGGGGGGGTGGGGGGGGGGGGGGGGGGGGGGTGGAGATTGGTTTCCTATGAAATATAACCCAGGCGAATGCTCTGGGGACAGGGGTTCACATCCCACCAGGGCAGCTGGTGGACTGTGAATTCAGTGAATACAATCTGGATTATAAAGCTTGTCTCAGTGATGGCGATCATGAAACTATCACCGATTGTCGTTAAAAAAAAACCCCATCCGGTTCACTAATGCCCCTTTAGGGAAGGAAATCTGCTGTCCCTTACCCGGTCTGGCCCTACACGTGCACTCCAGACCCACAGCCGCGAGGTGGACTCTGAACCGCACCCCCCTTGAAATGCCCTCGCGAGCCACTCAGTTCGAGGGGCAGTTAGGGACGGGCGTCAAAACGCTGGCCTTGCCAACAACACCCGCAATCCCACGAAGACGTTTTTAAAAATTAATCGAAAGGGACATAAAGGAATTAAGGGGGCTCAAAGCGGGGGAGGGCAAAACTAAGCCTTCCCACTCGTTTATGGAGGTAAGATGGAACGAAAGGGTTATTGATTTTTATAAACGTTGTCGAACAATCACAGTTTTGGTCTCCTTATTTAAAAGGAGGTCTAATTACATTGGAAGCAGTTCATGGAAGGTTCATTTAACTGATTCCTGGGACTCACACAGTGCAGAAGAGGCCCTTCGGCCCATCGAGTCTGCACCGACACCGTGAGAAACACCTGACCTACCTCCCTAATCCCATTGACCAGCACTTGGCCCCATAGCCTTGAATGTTATGAGGTGCCAAGTGCTCATCCAGGTACTATTTAAAGGATGTGAGGCTAACCCGCCTCCACCACCCTCCCAGGCAGCGCATTCCAGACCCTCACCACCCTCTGGGTAAAAAAGTTTTTCCTCACATCCCCCCTAAACCTCCTGCCCCTCACCTTGAACTTATGCCCCCTCTCGTGACTGACCCTTCAACTAAGGGGGGAACAGCTGCTCCCTATCCACCCTGTCCATGCCCCTCATAATCTTGTACACCTCGATCAGGTCGTCCCCATAGTCTCCTCTGCTCCAACGAAAACAACCCCAGTCTATCCAAACCTCTCTTTATCTCATGGAGGAAAAGGTCGGGCCCTGTACCCATTGGAGTTGAGAAGAATTGAGAGGTGATCTTATTGAAACGGGGAGGATCCCCGAGGGGATTCGACAGGGTGGATATACCAGGAGGGCGTTTCCGCTGGCGGGAGAGACACTAGAAACTGGGGGACACGGTTTAGGAATAAGAGATGGAGGTGAGGAGACATTTTTTTTCCCTCTCGGAGGGTCTGTGGAATTCTCTTCCCCACAGAGCGGTGGAGGCCGGGTCACTGAGTATGGTTCGAGGCTGAGTTGGGCAGTTTTTCGAGCAGCAAGGGAGACGAGGGTTATGGTGGTGGGTGGGTGGGGGAGGAGAGAGAGAGAGAGAGAGACACAGGGCAAAGTGGAGTTGAGACACAATCGGATCAGCCGCGATCGATCGCGTTGACCGGCGGAGCAGGCTCGAAGGGCTACTCCTGCTCCCGGTGAAAGGGGGCTGAGGTGACCGGTGGGGCTAAGGCCGCAACTGAAGGAGAGGAATTTTGGGGGCAATTCCTCAGTCAGCCTTTCCAGTCACTAGGCTGAAATTTAAAGAGAGGGGCAAATATGGGGTGGGGGTGGGGGGGGAGGAAAAGGTAAACCCTTAAATTAAAAGGGTGGACCCTGGGGCAAAGCCTAACCCCGCCCTTTAATTAACAGGGTAGAAATTGGGGCAATAAGGAGGAGAAAGTGAGGGGTTAAAACAATTACCCCAATATCATGGATTAAAACCTTCCCCTTAAAGCGATGCGAAAAGTAACTCCCATTCGCCGAAGGGGCAGAAATTGAGGCACAAACGCTGGAAATCGGGTGTGGGTGTGGGGGGGGGGGGGGGGGGGGGTAAATTTCCCCATTAACGGGGCAGGATAAGGGGCAATTGACGGGGCCAGGAATTGGGGTCAATAAAATAGCATAAATTCAAGTGAAAATGAACCACGTTGAGAGGGGTGGAAATTGGACCCCATTGATTAAAGCAGGAGCTGGGGGCAAAAAATAGCTCCATTGAAGGGGGGTGGATATTATAGGGGGGGAGGGGCAAAAGTTAGACCCATTAAAGGGGTGTAAATAGGGGCAAAAAGAATTACCCCATCAATTAAAAGGCGGCGATTGCACTTAAAACAAAAAAACTCTCCTGCAATTAATGGGGCATAGACGAGGGGTAAAATAAAACCATTCCATTAAAGGGACAAAGAATTGGGGGTAAAAATTAACACCTTTAATTAATTAAAGGGGCAGAAATTGAGGCAAAACTGCCCCGTTAAAAGGGGCATACATTTGGTTAAAAAAAGGCCCCATTGTTTAAAGGAGCAGGAATCGAGTCAGATTTACCCCACTTATGGGGCACAATTAGGGTAAAAATGCCCAGTAATTGGGGGTGATTAACCTGTTAAAGGCTCTGAAACTGAGGCCAAAAAATTACCCTGTTACAGGGGGTGTAAGTTGGGGTAAATTATCCCGTTTAAAGGGTGGAAATTGGGGTAAAATATTAAAGGGGGCTGAAATGGGTGTGGAAATGCAACCCCGTTAATTAAAAGGGGCAAAATTAAGGTTAAAAATTGCCCCATTAATCACAGGGATGTAAATTGGGGGCTAAAAAATCACCCCATTAATTGCAGCGGCAGAAATGGGTGTAAAACTGCCCCAATAAAGAGGCAGCGATTACAGTAAAAAATCATCCCATGAATTCAAGGGTCAGAAACTGGGGTAAGAAAATGACCCCATTTGTTAAAGGGGTGGAAATTGGGGTAAGAAAATGGCTCCATGAATTAAAGGGGCAGAAGTTAGGGTTAAAAAATGATCCCATGCATTAAAGGGGCAGAAATTGGGGTTAGAAAATGACCTAATTAGTTAAAAGGGCAGAAATTAGGGTAAAAAAATTACCCCATTAATTAAAGAGTAGGAAACTGAGCTTTAAAAAAATTACTTTACTTAAAGGGGTGGAAATTGGGGTTTAAAAATGACCCCATGAATTAAAGGGGCAGAAATTGGGGTTAGAAAATGACCTATTTAGTTAAAGGGGCAAAAATTAGGGTTAAAAAATGGACTAATTAATTAAAGGGGCAGATATTCGGGTAACAAAATGACCCCATTAATTAAAGGGGTGGAAATTGGGGTAAAAAATGACCCCATGAGTTAAAGGGGTAAAAATTAGGGCTAAAAAATGACCCCATGAATTAAAGGGGTAAAAATTAGGGCTAAAAAATGACCCCATGAATTAATGGGGCAGAAATTGGGGTAAAAAATGACCCCATTAACTAAAGGGGTGGAAATTGAGATACAAAATGACCTAATTAAAGGGGCAGAAATTGGGGTAAAAAATTGACCCCATGAATTAAAGGGGTGGCAATTGAGGTAAAATAATGACCCTGTTAATTAAAGGGATGAGAATTGGGGTTAAAAAAATGACCCTGTTAATTAAAGGGGCAGAAATTGGGGGTCAAAAAATGACCCCATTAGTTAAAGGGGTGGAAATTGGGGTAAAAAATGACCCCATGAATTAAAGGGGTGACAATTGAGGTAAAATAATGACCCTGTTAATTAAAGGGGTTAGAATTGGGGTAAAAAAATGACCCTGTTAATTAAAGGGGCAGAAATTGGGGGTCAAAAAATGACCCCATTAGTTAAAGGGGTGGAAATTGGGGTAAAAAATGACCCCATGAATTAAAGGGGTAGAAATTGGGGGTAAAAAAAATGACCCCATTAGCTAAAAGGGTGGAAATTGGGTTAAAAAAATAACCCAATTAATTAAAGGGTAGGAAACTGGGCTTTAATAAAATGGTAATTAAAGGGGTGTAAATTGAGGTTAAAAAATTACCCCATTAGTTAAAGGGGTGGAAAATAGGGTAGAAATGATCCCATGAATTAAGGGGGCAACAATGGGGGTTAAAAATGGCCTAATTAATTAAAGGGACAGAATTAAAGGGGTGGAAACTGGGGTAAAACAATGACCCCATAAATTAAAGGGGTGGGGATTGGGGTTAAAAATGACCCTGTTAATTAAAGGGGTGGGAATTGGGGTAAAAAAATGACCCTGTTAATTAAAGGGGTGGGAATTGGGGTAAAAAATGTTCCTGTTAATTAAAGGGGAGGTAGTTGCGGTAATAGAAAGGTCTAATTAATTAAAGGGTCAGAAATTCAGGTAAAAAAATGACCCCATTAGTTAAAGGGGTGGAATTTGGGGTAAAAAATGACTCCATGAATTAAAGGGACAGAAGTTGGGGTAAAAAATGACCTAATCAATTAAAAGGGCAGAAATTGGGGTAAAACAATGACCCCATTAATTAAAGGGGTGGGAATTGGGGTAAAAAATGACCCTGTTAATTAAAGGGGTGGGAATTGGGGTTAAAAAAAAAAGACCCCATGAATTAAGGGGGTGGGAACTGGGGTAAAAATGTCTCTGTTAATTAAATGGGTGGGAACTGGGGTTAAAAAAATAACCCCATGAATTAAAGGGTAGGGAATTGGGGGTAAAAAATGACCCTATTAACGAAAGGGGTGGGAAGTGGGGTAAAAAAATGACACTGTTAATTAAAGGGGTGGGAAGTGGGGTAAAAAATGTTCCTGTTAATTAAAGGGGAGGTAGTTGGGGTAATAAAATGGCCTAATTAATTAAAGGGTCAGAAATTCAGGTAAAAAAATGACCCCATTAGTTAAAGGGGTGGAATTTGGGGTAAAAAATGACCCCATGAATTAAAGGGTCAGAAATTGGGGTAAAAAATGACCTAATTAATTAAAAAGGCAGAAATTGGGGTAAAACAATGACCCCATGAATTAAAGGGGTGGGAATGGGGGTAAAAAATGACATTGTTAATTAAAGGGGTGGGAACTGGGGTAAAAAAAAACCATGAATTAAAGGGGCAGAAATTGGGGTTAAAAAATGTCCCTGTTCATTAAATGGGTGGGAATTGGGGTAAGAAAATGACCCCATGAATTAAAGGGGTGGGAATTGGGTTGAAAAATGACCCTGTTAATTAAAGGGGTGGGAATTGGGTTGAAAAATGACCCTGTTAATTAAAGGGGTGGGAATTGGGGGTAAAAAAGTGACCCTATTAATTAAAGGGGTGGGAAGTGGGGTAAAAATGTGACCCTGTTAATTAAAGGGGTGGGAATTGGGGGTAAAAAAGTGACCCTGCTAATTAAAGGGGTGGGAATTGGGGTAAAAGATTACCCCATGAATTAAAGGGGTAGAAATTGGGGGTAAAAAAATGACCCCATTAGTTAAAGGGGTGGAAATTGGGTTTAAAAAATAACCCAATTAATTAAAGGGTAGGAAACTGGACTTTAATAAAATGGTAATTAAAGGGGTGTAAATTGGGGTAAAAAAAAGACCCCATTAGTTAAAGGGGTGGAAAATAGGGTAAAAATGACCCCATGAATTAAAGGGGCAACAATGGGGGTTAAAAATGGCCTAATTAATTAAAGGGACAGAATTTTGGGTACAAAAAGACCCCATGAATTAAAGGGGTGGAAACTGGGGTAAAACAATGACCCCATAAATTAAAGGGGTGGGGATTGGGGTTAAAAATGACCCTGTTAATTAAAGGGGTGGGAATTGGGGTAAAAAAATGACCCTGTTAATTAAAGGGGTGGGAATTGGGGTAAAAAAATGTTCCTGTTAATTAAAGGGGAGGTAGTTGGGGTAATAGAATGGTCTAATTAATTAAAGGGTCAGAAATTCAGGTAAAAAAATGACCCCATTAGTTAAAGGGGTGGAATTTGGGGTAAAAAATGACCCCATGAATTAAAGGGGCAGACGTTGGAGTAAAAAATGACCTAATTAATTAAAAGGGCAGAAATTGGGGTAAAACAATGACTCCATGAATTAAAGGGATGGGAATTGGGGTAAAAAAAATGAACCTGTTAATTAAAGTGGTGGGAATTGGGGTAAAAAAAAGACCCTGTTAATTAAAGGGGTGGGAATTGGGGTAAAAAAATGACCCTGTTAATTAAAGGGGTGGGAATTGGGGTAAAAAAATGACCCTGTTAATTAAAGGGGTGGGAATTGGGGTAAAAAAAATGACCCTGTTAATTAAAGGGGTGTGAATTGGGGTAAAAAAATGACCCTGTTAATTAAAGGGGTGGGAATTGGGTTAAAAAAATGACCCTGTTAATTAAAGGGGTGGGAATTGGGGTAAAAAAATGACCCTGTTAATTAAAGGGGTGGGAATTGGGGTAAAAAATGTTCCTGTTAATTAAAGGGGAGGGAATTGGGGTTAAAAAAATGACCCCATGAATTAAGGGGGTGGGAACTGGGGCAAAAAATAACACCATGAATTAAAGGGACAGAAATTGGGGTAAAAATGTCCCTGTTAATTAAATGGGTGGGAACTGGGGTAAAAAAAATATCCCCATGAATTAAAGGGTAGGGAATTGGGGGTAAAAAATGACCCTATTAACGAAAGGGGTGGGAATTGGGGTAAAAAATGACCCTGTTAATTAAAGGGGTGGGAAGTGGGGTAAAAAAATGTTCCTGTTAAATAAAGGGGAGGTAGTTGGGGTAATAAAATGGCCTAATTAATTAAAGGGTCAGAAATTCAGGTAAAAAAATGACCCCAATAGTTAAAGGGGTGGAATTTGGGGTAAAAAATGACCCCATGAATAAAAGGGGCAGAAGTTGGGGTAGAAAATGACCTAAATAATTAAAAAGGCAGAAATTGAGGTAAAACAATGACCCCATGAATTAAAGGGGTGGGAATTGGGGTAAAAAAATGACATTGTTAATTAAAGGGGTGGAAATTGGGGTTAAAAATGACCCTGTTAATTAAATGGGTGGGAATTGGGGTAAGAAAATGACCCCATGAATTAAAGGGGTGGGAATTGTGTTGAGAAATGACCCTGTAAATTAAAGGGGTGGGAATTGGGGGTAAAAAAGTGACCCTGTTCATTAAAGGGGTGGGAATTGGGGGTAAAAAAAGTGACCCTGTTAATTAAAGGGGTGGGAATTGGGGGTAACAAAGTGACCCTGTTAAAGGGGTGGGAATTGGGGTAAAAAAATGACCCCATGAATTAAAGGTGTGGGAACTGGGGTAAAAATGTGACCCTGTGAATTAAAAGGGGTGGGAATTGGGGTAAAAAATACCACATGAATTAAAGGGTAGGGAATTGGGGGTAAAAAAGTGACCCTGTGAATTAAAGGGGTGGGAATTATGGGGGGGGTGAAAACCAAGCCCTTTAATTAAAGGGGCAGCAGTAAAAGGTGTCGGCCCAGGTAATAATGGCGGTGCCCCTGGAGGGGGAGGGGGAGGGAGTGGGAGGCGGGGTATCCGCCCTCAGTCCGGTGGGGTGGGGGGGGTATTTATTTCCCTCACTCTCACGCTAGGCCCCAAAGCCGCGGCCTCACCCGCGCTTCACTCACCCCGAGGAGCTCCCGGTTCCGGATCCGCTGCCCAGCCGCTGCCGCCGGCGCCATTTTAAAATCAACAACAACAACAACAAAAAACCCCGCCCCCCAAGGGGGGAGGGGAGTGGGGTGCACGGAGTCCCCGCCCTCCCACCGCCGCCATTGGCCGCCGCGCCCCTGGCCCGCACTCCCATTGGGCGTCGCGCCTGTCAATCGAAGGCCGCCGGTTCCTTCCCTCCCACCCCCCCCCTCCTCTCTCGTGCCCTCCCCTCCATTGGCCGCGGGAATCGGATGACCCAACCCCAACCCTGTCAATCATTCCCGGGACGCCACGCCTATTGGTCCAGACCGCCGTCAATCGGCCGCGGCTGATGCCCATTGGTTGGCGCCACCTGCACAGGTGGACGCCCACCCCCACCCCCACCCCCACCCCCCCCCCCGCCCGCGATCAGCGATTCCGTTGGTCCAGCGTCAGAGGGCGGTGGCTGACGCCCTCCCTTCCCGTTGGAAGGCCATCATCGCAGCCTTGAACGTCCATTGGTCGGACATGCCGTCAGTCATGCCTCTCGATTCGTTTATTGGTTGCGGCCGCCACCGCCGCTGCGGTGACGCTGCCGTCTGAATCACCCCCCCCCACCACAGCCCACAAACGACAGATCGGCGCTTTTCATTGGCCAGCGCCCGCCGCCAATCAGCGGGCGTCGGCTACCCCTTGTCCGGGTCCCGCCCCTTCCGGTCGGCCAGAGGTCTTCCCATCCGGGGAGTGGGGGTAGGGGAAGGTGACCTTCCAACTGCCGCCTTTGACTTAATTTTAAGAAAAATAAGAGAATGAATTGCGGATTCCCCACCTCATGCGTAGAGCATTGAGGAGTCAGGCGCCCACTATCGCCCCTGCACGCCCTCCCTCCTTCCTTCTGCAGGCGGCCCGCGGGCACCCTCAGCGGTGGAGGAGGCCCCCGCCTCCCCTCATTTGCATAACGGTTCAAACCGCCATTTTGGCTCGGTCGAGCGGAAGTGACGTCCCCGCCCAGCCACTGGGTGGTCAACCAGCCAGGGGTTAAAGGTCAACACTGGCTTTGGGGGCGGGGTGCCCAGTGACCGACTGACCGTGTCCGGTCACTCCATCAAGATACGAATTAGGAGTAGGGGTGGGCCATTCGGCCTCTCGAGTCTGGGCCGGGGGGGAGCGGGGTGTGTGGTCAAGTGACCAACTGACGGCAGCCGGTCACTCTGCCAACATACGAACTAGGAGAAGGAGTAGGCCATTCGGCCCCTCGAGCCCGCTCTGCCATTCAATAAGATGTTGGCCAGTCTGAGTGTCCTTTGATTTCTGCACCCCCCACCCACAACCTGACCCTGGTAACCTTTGACCCCCTTGACCAACAAGAATCTCTCCCTCCGCCTTAAAAAGATTCAGTGACCGGGCACACCCACCCCCACCAACCACCCCACCCCACACAACCAACCCACCCACCAACCACCCCATCCCGCCAACCCACCCACCAACCACCCCCCATCCAACCATCCCACCCACCAACCCACCCACCCCACCAACCCACCCACCAACCACTCCCACCACCCCAAACCACCCCACCAACCCACCCCCCCAACCAACCATCCCACCCACCCCACCCCACCCCACCAACCCAACCACCTCACCCCACCAACCCACCAACCAACCACCCCACCCCACCTCACCAACCCAACCACCCCACCCCACCTCACCAACCCACCCAGCAACCACCCCACCACACCAACCCACCCAGCAGCCACCCCACCCCACCACACCAACCCACCCAGCAACCACCCCACCACACCAACCCACCCAGCAACCATCCCACCCCACCAACCCACCCAGCAACCACCCCACCCCACCAACCCACCCAGCAGCCACCCCACCCCACCTCACCAACCCACCCAGCAACCACCCCACCCCACTAACCCACCAACCACCCCACTCCACCCACCAACCACACCACCCCCAACTAACCATCCAACTCACCCCACCCCACCAACCAACCACTCCACCCAACCACCTCCCCACCCCACCCAACCAGCACCCCACCCATCACACCCCACCCAACCACCACACCCCACCAACCCACCCACCAACCTCCAACGCCTGCAGAGCCAGAGGGTTCCCAAAGTCGCCCAACCCTCACCTCGTAGAGCCACACGGGACAGAAACAGGCCCTTCGGCCCATCGTGTCCATGCCGGCCTTCAACCCCCCCCCCCTCTCCTAATCCCACCTCCCAGCCCTTGGCCCGTAAGCCCTGTAAGCCACGGCGTTTCGAGCGCTCATCTAAACACTTCTTCAATGTTGTGAGGGTTCCTGCCTCTACCGACCACCCACTCGGGCAGTGTGTGTCCCAGATTCCAACCACGCTCTGGGTGAAAAAAAATCCCTCAAGTCCCCTCTAAACCTACTGACCCCCTTCCCTTAAATCTATGTCCCCTGGTTATTGACACCTCCGCCAAGAGGAAAAGTTTCTTCCAATCTACCCTATCTATGCCCCTCCTAATTTTGTAAACCTCTATCAGGTCCCCCCTCAGCCTTCTCTGCTCTAAGGAAAAAAGCCCTAGACTATCCAGTCTCTCCCCATAGCTGAAACTCTCCAGCCCAGGCAACATCCTGGTAAATCTCCTCTGCACTCTCTCTCTCTCTCTCTCTCTAGTGCAATCACATCCTTCCTATAAAGCGGATTCCAGAACTGCAGGCAATACTCCAGCTGTGGCCTAACCAGCGTTTTCTACAGTTCCAGTATAACCTCCCTGCTCTTGTATTCTACGCCTCAGCTAATAAAGGCAACTATCCCGTATGCCTTCTCTGTCCTAAAAGGATGACTCTCTAATTTTAAAACATTGCCCCCATCTCATTCTGGACTCACCCACCAGAGGAAACAACCTCTCCACGTCCACCTTGTCAAGAGTGTTCAGGGTCTTGTATACTTCAATCCAATCACCGCCCCCCTCACTCTTCTAAACTCCAGTGGAAACAAGCCCAGTCTGTCCAACCCTTTCCTCAAAAGACAACCTGCTCATTCCAAGTCTCAATCTGGTAAACCTCCTCTGAACCACCTCCAATGCATTTACATCCTTCCTTAAATCAGGAGACCAAAACCGCACAGAGTATTCGAGGTGCGGTCTCACCCAGTGCCCTGTATAACTGAAGCATAACACCCTTACTTTTATGTTCAATTCCTTTTGCAATAAAGGATAACGTTCCATTAGCCTTCTTAACTACTTTTTGTGATTCATGCAGTAGGACACCTGTTCCCTCTGCACCTCAGAGCTCTGCAATCTCTCACCATTTAGATAATACGCTTCAGACTAACCTGTGATTCATGCACTAGGACACCCAGATCCCTCTGCACCTCAGAGCTCTGCAATCTCTCACCATTTAGATAATACGCTTCATACTAACCTTCTGTGATTCATGCACTAGGACACCCAGATCCCTCTGCGTCTCAGAGCTCTGCAATCTCTCACCATTTAGATAATACGCTTCATACTAACCTTCTGTGATTCATGCACTAGGACACCCAGATCCCTCTGCACCTCAGAGCTCTGCAATCTCTCACCGTTTAGATAATACGCTTCATACTAACCTTCTGTGATTCATGCACTAGGACACCCAGATCCATCTGCACCTCAGAATACTGCAGCCGTTCTCCATTGAAGTAATACTCTGCTTTTTTATTCTTCCTGCCCAAGTGAACGACTTCACATTTTCCCACATTGTACTCCCTCTGTCAGGTTTTTGCCCACTCAACCTATCTATATCTGTTTGCAACCTCCTTGTGTCCTCTTCACACCATACTTTCCCACCTATCTTTGCGTCGCCTGCAAATTTAGCTACCACGTCTTCACTCCCCTCATCTAAGTCATTGAGATAAATTGTAAAAAGTTGAAACCCTTGTACGAACCCCTGCAGGATTCAGATGAAGGCCCATTTATCCATACTCTCTGCTTTCTGCCAGCCAGCCAATCTTCTATCCAGGCTAATATGTTACCCCCTACCGCATGAATCTTTTATTTTTCCGCAATAACCTTTGATGTGTCACCTTATCAAATGCCTTCTGGAAATTCAAGTACAGCACATCTACAGGTTCCCCTTTATCCACAGCTCATGTGACTCCTTCAAAGAAATCCAATAAATTGGTTAAACCTGATTTCCATTTCACAAGACCACGCTGGCTCTTCCCGGTTACCCAGAGTTTCTCTAAGTGCCCAGCTATAACCTCCTTAATGATCGATTCGAACACCTTCCCTACAAAAGACGCAAACTCCTGCAGCCCTCTACACCCCTCCCTATCTCTGTAACGTCCTCCAGCGCGTACAACCCTCCCTATCTCTGTAACCACCTCCAGCCCCTACAACCCTCGCTATCTCTGTAACCTCATCCAGCCTCTACACCCCTCCCTATCTCTATAACCTCCTCCAGCCCCTACACACCTCCCTATCACTGTAACCTCCTCCAGTACCTACAACTCTCGCTATCTCTGTAACCTCCTCCAGCCTCTACACCACTCCCTATCTCTGTAACCTCCTCCAGCCCCTACACCCCTCCCTATCTCTGTAACCTCCTACAGCCCCTACAACCCTCCCTATCTCTGTAACCTCCTCCAGCCCCTACACGCCTCCCTATCTCTATAACCTCCTCCAGCCCCTACACATCTCCCTATCACTGTAACCTCCTCCAGCACCTAAAACTCTCGCTATCTCTGTAACCTCCTCCAGCCTCTACACCCCTCCCTATCTCTATAACATCCTCCAGCCCCTACACCCCTCCCGATCTCTGTAACCTCCTACAGCCCCTACAACCCTCCCTATCTCTGTAACCTCCTCCAGCCCCTACACCCCTCCCTATCTCTGTAACCTCCTCCAGCCCCTACACACCCTCCCTATCTCTGTAACCTCCTCCAGCCCCTACACCCCTCCCAATCTCTGTAAATTCCTCCAACCCCCTACACCCCTCACAATCTCTGTAACCTCCTCCAGCCCCAACAACCCTCCCTAGCTCTGAAAACTCCTACAGCCCCTACAACCCTCCCTAGTCTGTAACCTCCTCCTGCCCCTACATCCATATCTCTGTAACCTCCTCCAGCCCCAACACACTTCCCTATCTCTGTAATCTCCTCCAACCCCTACACCGCTCCCTATCTCTGTAACCTCATCCAGCCCTTAAAACCCTATCTCTGTAACATCCTCCAGCCCCTACAACCCGCCCTATCACTGCAACCTCCTCCAACCCCTACACCCCTCCCTATCTCTGTAACCTCCTCCAGCCCCTATACCCCTCCCTATCTCTGCAACCTCCTCCAGCACCTACAAACCTCCCTATCTCTGTAACCTCCTCCAGTTGCCTACAATCTTCCCTATCTCTGTAACCTCCTCCAGCACCAACACACCTCCATATCTTTGCAACCTCCTCCAGCCGCTACAACCCTCCCTATCTCTGCAACCTCCTCCAGCCCCTACAACCCTCCCTATCTCTGCAACCTCCTTGACCCCTAAAACCATCCCTATCTCTGTATCATCCTCCAGCTCCTACACCCCTCCCAATCTCTGTAACCTCCTCTAGCCCCTACACCCCTCCCTATCTCTGTAACCTACTCCAGCCCCTAGACCCCTCCCTATCTCTGTAGCCCACTCCAGCCCCCTACAACCCTCTCTATCTCTGTAACCCCCTCCAGCCCCTACAACCCTCCTTATCTCTGTAACCTCCTCCAGACGCTACAACCCTCCCTATCTTTATAACCTCCTCCAGCCCCTACACCCCTCCCTATCTCTGTAACACTCCAGCCCCCTACAACCCTCCCTATCTCTGTAACCCCCTGCAGCCACTACAACCCTCCCTGTCTCTGTAACCTCGTCCAGCCCTCCCTATCTCTGTAACCTCCTCCAGCCCCTCCAAACCTCCCTATCTCTGTAACCTCCTCCAGCCCTTCCTATCTCTGTAACCTCCTCCAGCCTTTCCATATCTCTGTAACCTCCTCCAGCCCCCTCCAACCCTCCCGATCTATGTAACCACCTTCAACCCATACAACCCTCCCTATATCTGTAACCTCCTCCAGTCCCCTACATCCCTCCCTATCTCTGTAAAATCCTCCAGCCCCCTACAATCCTGTCTCTGTAACCTCCTCCAGCACCTACAACCCTCCATATCTCTGTAACCTCCTCCAGTCCCCTACATCCCTCCCTATCTCTGAAAAATCCGCCAGCCCCCTACATCCCTATCTCTGTAACCTCCTCCAGCCCCTACACCCCTCCCTATCTCTGTAACCTCCTCCAGCCCCTACACACCTCCCTATCTCTGTAACCTCCTCCAGCCCCTACACCCCTCCCTATCTCTGTAACCTTCTCCGACCCCTACACCCCTCCCGATCTCTGTAACCACCACCATCCCCTACACCGTTCCCAATCTCTGTAACCTCCTCCAGCCCTCCGTATCTCTATAACCTCCTCCAGCCATCCCTATCAATGTAACATCCTCCAGCCCCTACACCCTCCCTATCTCTGTAACCTCCTCCAGACCGCTAAACACCTCCCTATCTCTATAATCTCCTCCAGCCCCTACACCCCTCCCTATCTCTGTAACCTTCTCCAGACCCTACTACCCTCCCTATCTCTGTAACCTCCTCCAGCCCCCTACAACCCTCCCTATCTCTGTCACCTTCTCCAGACTCTACTACCCTCCCCAACTCTATAACCTCCTCCAGCCCTCCCTATCTATGTAACCACCTCCAACATCTACAACCCTCCCTATCTCTGTAAACTCCTCCAGCCCCTACAACCCTCCCTATCTCTGTAACCTCCTCCAGCCCTCCCTATATCTGTAACCTCCTCCAGCCCCTAGAACACTCCCTATCTCTGTAACCTCCTCCAGACACTACAACCCTCCCCATCTCTGTAAACTCCTCCAGCCCCAACAACCCTCCCTATCTCTGTAAACTCCTCCAGCCATCCCTATCTCTGTAACCTCCTCCAGCCCTTACAACCCCCCCGATCATTGTAACCTCCTCCAGCCCCTACACCCCTCCCTATCTCTGTAACCTCCTCCATCCCCCTACACCCCTCCCTATCTCTGTAACCTCCTCCAACCCTCAATATTTCTGTAACCTCCTACAGCCCCTACAACCCTCCCTATCTCTGTAACCTCCTCCAGCCCTCCCTATCTATGTAACCTCCTCCAGCCCTCCCTATCTCTGTAACCTCCTCCAGCCGTCCCTATCTCTGTAACCTCCTCCAGCCCCTTCAACCCTCCCTATCTCTGTAACCTCCTCCAGCTCTCCCTATCTATGTAACCTCATCCAGCCCTCCCTATAAATGTAACCACCTCCAACCCCTAAAACCCTCCCTATCTCTGTAACCTCCTCCAGCCATCGCTATCTCTGTAACCTCCTACAGCGCCTACAACACTCCCTATCTCTGTAACCTACTCCAGCCTTCCCTATCTCTGTAACCTCCTACAGCCCCTACATCCCTCCCTATCTCCGTAACCTGCTCCAACCCCTACACCCCTCCCTATCTCAGTAACCTCCTCCAGCCCCCTACACCCCTCCTAACTCTGTAACCTCCCCCAGCCCCAACATCCCTCCCTATCTCTGTAACCTTACCCAGCCCCTACACCCCTTCCTATCTCTGTAACCTCCTCCAGACCCTACAACCCTCCCTATCTCTGTAACCTCCTGCAGCCCATACAACCCTCCCCAACTCTGTAACCTCCTCCAGCCCTCCCTATTTCTGTAACCTCCTCCAGCCACTACAACCCACCCTATCTCTGTAACCACCTCCAGCCCTCACTATCTCTGCAACCTCCTCCAGCACCCACAACCCTCCATATCTCTGTAGCCATTCTCCAGCCCTCCCTATCTTTGTAACCTCCTACAGCCCCTACAACCCTCCATATATCTGTAACCTCCTCCAGCCCTCCCTATCTCTGTAACCTCCTCCAGCCCCATCAACTCTCCCTATCTCTGTAACCTCATCCAGCCCTCCCTATCTATGTAACCTCCTCCAGCCCTCCCTATCTATGTAACCACCTCCAACATCTTCATCCCTCCCTATCTCTGTAAACTCCTCCAGCCCCTACAACCATCCCTATCTCTGTAACATCCTCCAGCCCTCCATATTTCTGTAACCTCCTACAGCCCCTACAACCCTCCCTATCTCTGTAACCTCCTCCAGCCCTCCCTATCTCTGTAAACTCCTCCAGCCCCTTCAACCCTCTCTATCTCTGTAACCTCCTCAAGCCCTCCCTATCTATGTAACCTCCTCCAGCCCTCCCTATCTATGTAACCACCTCCAACCCCTACAACCCTCCCAATCTCTGTAACCTCGTCCAGTCATCCCTATCTCTGTAACCTCCTACAGCCCCTACAACACTCCCTATCTCTGTAACCTCCTCCAGCCCCTACACCCCTCCCTATCTCTGTAAACTCCTCCAGCCCCTACACCCCTCCCTATCTCTGTAACCTCCTCCAGCCCCCTACACCCCTTCCTTTCTCTGTAACCTCACCCAGCCCAAAATCCCTCCCTATCTCTGTAACCTCCTCCAGCACCTACACCCCTCCCTATCTCTGTAACCTCCCCCAGCCCTCCCTATCTCTGTAACCTCCTACAGCCCCTACAACCCTATCTCTGCAACCTCCTCCAGCCACTACACCCCTCCCTATCTCTGTAACCTCATCCAGCCCTCCCTATCTATGTAACCTCCTCAATCCCTCCCTATCTATGCAACCACCTCCAACATCTACATCCCTCCCTATCTCTGTAAACTCCTCCAGCCCCTACAACCCTCCCTATCTCTGTAACCTCCTCCAGCCCTCCATATTTCTGTAACCTCCAACAGCCCCTACAACCCTCCTTATCTCTGTAACCTCCTCCAGCCCTCCCTATCACTGCAACCTCCTCCAGCCCCTACAACACTCCCTATCTCTGTCACCTCCTCCACCCATCCCTATCTGTGTAGCCTCCTCCAGCCCGCTACACCCCTCCCTATCTCTATAACCTCCTCCAGCCCTCCCTATCACTGCAACCTACTCCAGCCCCAACACACCTTCCTATCTCTATAACCTCCTCCAGCCCGTACACCCCTCCCTATCTCTGTATCCTTCTCCAGCCCAACCTATCTCTGTAACCTCCTCCAGCCCCTAGAACACTCCCTATCTCTCCAACCTCCTCCAGACCCTACAAACCTCCCCATCTCTGTAAACTCCTCCAGCCCCAACAACCCTCCCTATCTCTGTAAACTCCTCCAGCCATCCCTATCTCTGTAACCTCCTCCAGCCCTTACAACCCTCCCGATCATTGTAACCTCCTCCAGCCCCTACACCCCTCCCTATCTCTGTAACCTCCTCCAGCCCCCTACACCCCTCCCTTTCTCTGTAACCTCCTCCAGCCCTCAATATTTCTGTAACCTCCTACAGCCCCTACAACCCTCCCTATCTCTGTAACCTCCTCCAGCCCCTCCAAACCTCCCTATCTCTGTAACCCCCTCCAGCCCTCCCTATCTATGTAACATCCTCCAGCCCTCCCTATCTCTGTAACCTCCTCCAGCCCTCCCTATCTCTGTAACCTCCTCCAGCCCCTTCAACCCTCCCTATCTCTGTAACCTCCTCCAGCTCTCCCTATCTATGTAACCTCATGCAGCCCTCCCTATAAATGTAACCGCCTCCAACCCCTACAACCCTCCCTATCTCTGTAACCTCCTCCAGCCATCGCGATCTCTGTAACCTCCTACAGCCCCTACAACACTCCCTATCTCTGTAACCTACTCCAGCCATCCCTATCTCTGTAACCTCCTCCAGCCCCCTACACCCCTCCTATCTCTGTAACCTCCCCCAGCCCCAACATCCCTCCCTATCTCTGTAACCTCCACCAGCCCCTACACCCCTCCCTATCTCTGTAACCTCCCCCAGCCCTCCCTATCTCTGTAACCTTCTCCAGCCCCGACAACACTCCCTATCTCTGTAACCTCCTCCAGACCCTACAACCCTCCCTATCTCTGCAAACTCCTACAGCCCCTACAACCCTTCCTATCTCTGTAACCTCCTCCAGCCATCCCCATCTCTGTAACCTCCTCCTGCCCCTACAACCTTCCCGATCTCTGTAACCTCCTCCAGCCCCTACAACCCTCCCTATCTCTGTAACCTCCTCCAGCCCTCCCTATCTCTGTAACCTCCAAAACCCATACAAACCTCCCTGTCTCTGTAACCTCCTCCTGCCCTCCCTATCTCTGTAAACTCCTCCATCCCTCCCTATCTCTGTAACCTCTTCCAGCCCTATCTATGTAACCACCTCCAACCCCTACAACCCTCCCTATCTCTGTAACCTCCTCCAGCACCTACAACCCTCCCTATCCCTTTAACCGCCACCAGTCCCCTACACCCCTCCCTATCTCTGTAATCTCCTCCAGCCCCTACACACCTCCATATCTCTGTAACCTCCCCCAGCCCTCCCTAGCTCTGTAACCTCCTCCAGACCCTACAACACTCCCTATCTCTGCAACCTTCTCCAGACCCTACAACCCTCCCTATCTCTGTAACCTCCTACAGCCCCCTACAACCCTCCCTATCTCTGTAACCTTCTCCAGACCCTACTACCCTCCCTATCTCTATAACCTCCTCCAGCCCCTACACCCCTCCCTATCTCTGTAACCTTCTCCAGACCCTACAACCCTCCCCATCTCTGTAAACTCCTCCAGCCCCTACAACCTTTCCCTATCTCTGTAAACTCCTCCAGCCCCTACAACCATCCATATCTCTGTAACATCCTCCAGCCGTCCCTATCTCTGTAACCTCCTCCAGCCCCATCAACCCTCCCTATCTCTGTAACCTCATCCAGCACTCCCTATCTATGTAACCACCTCCAACATCTACAACCCTCCCTATCTCTGTAAACTCCTTCAGCCTCTACAACCCTCCCTATCTCTGTAACCTCCTCCAGCCCTCCCTATATCTGTAACCTCCTACAGCCCCTACAACCATCCCTATCTCTGTAACCTCCTGCAGCCCCTACAACCCTCCCCAACTCTGTAACCTCCTCCAGCCCTCCCTATATCTGTAACCTCCTCCAGCCACTACAACCCTCACTATCTCTGCAACCTCCTCCAGCACCTACAATCCTCCATATCTCTGTAACCTCCTCCAGCCCTCCCTATCTTTGTAACCTGCTACAGTCCCTACAACCCTCCATATCTCTGTAACCTCCTCCAGCCCTCCCTATCTATGTAACCTCCTCCAGCCCTCCCTATCTATGTAACCACCTCCAACATCTTCATCCCTCCCTATCTCTGTAAACTCCTCCAGCTCCTACAACCCTCCCTACCTCTGTAACCTCCTCCAGCCCTCCATATTTCTGTAACCTCCTACAGCCCCTACAACCCTCCCTATCACTGTAACCTCCTCCAGCCCCTACAACACTCCCTATCTCTATAACCTCCTCCAGCCCGCTACACACCGCCCTATCTCTATAACCTCCTCCAGCCCCTACACCCCTCCCTATCTCTGTAACCTCCTCCAGCCCCTAGAACACTCCCTATCTCTCTAACCTCCTCCAGACCCTACAACCCTCCCTATCTCTGTAAACTCCTCCAGCCCCTACAACCCTCCCTATCTCTCTAACCTCCTCCAGACCCTACAACCCTCCCTATCTCTGTAACCTCCTCCAGACCCTAGAACACTCCCTATCTCTCTAACCTCCTCCAGACCCTACAACCCTCCCTATCTCTGTAACCTCCTCCAGCCCTTACAACCCTCCCGATCTTTGTACCCTCCTCCAGCCCCTACAACCCTCCCAGGTTCTGTAAACTCGTCCAGCCCTCCATATCTCTATAACCTCCTCCAGCCCCTCCAAACCTCCCTATCTCTGTAACCTCATCCAGCCCTCCCTATCTATGTAACCTCCTCCAGCCCTCCCTATCTCTGTAACCTCCTCCAGTCCCCTACATCCCGCCCTATCTCTGTAAAATCCTCCAGCCCCCTACAACCCTATCTCTGTAACCTCCTCCAGCACCTACAACCCCCCCATCTCTGTAACCTCCTCCAGTCCCCTACATCCCTCCCTATCTCTGTAAAATCCGCCAGCCCCCTACAACCATAACTCTGTAAACTCCTCCAGCCCCTACATCCCTCCCTATCTCCGTAACCTTCTCCGACCCATATACCCCTCCCTATCTCTGTAACCTCCTCCATCCCCTACACCCTCCCCAATCTCTGTAACCTCCTCCAGCCCTTACAACCCTCCCGATCTTTGTACCCTCCTCCAGCCCCTACAACCCTCCCAGGTTCTGTAAACTCGTCCAGCCCTCCATATCTCTATAACCTCCTCCAGCCCCTCCAAACCTCCCTATCTCTGTAACCTCATCCAGCCCTCCCTATCTATGTAACCTCCTCCAGCCCTCCCTATTTCTGTAACCTCCTCCAGTCCCCTACATCCCGCCCTATCTCTGTAAAATCCTCCAGCCCCCTACAACCCTATCTCTGTAACCTCCTCCAGCACCTACAACCCCCCCATCTCTGTAACCTCCTCCAGTCCCCTACATCCCTCCCTATCTCTGTAAAATCCGCCAGCCCCCTACAACCATAACTCTGTAAACTCCTCCAGCCCCTACATCCCTCCCTATCTCCGTAACCTTCTCCGACCCATATACCCCTCCCTATCTCTGTAACCTCCTCCATCCCCTACACCCTCCCCAATCTCTGTAACCTCCTCCAGCCCACTACACCCCTCCCTATCTCTATAATCTCCTCCAGCCCCTACACCCCTCCCTATCTCTGTAACCTTCTCCAGACCCTACTACCCTCCCTATCTCTGTAACCTCCTCCAGCCCCCTACAACCCTCCCTATCTCTGTCACCTTCTCCAGACCCTACTACCCTCCCCATCTCTATAACATCCTCCAGCCCTCCCTATCTATGTAACCACCTCCAACATCTACAACCCTCCCTATCTCTATAAACTCCTCCAGCCCCTACAACCCTCCCTATCTCTGTAACCTCCTCCAGCCCTCCCTATGTCTGTAACCTCCTACAGACCCTACAACCCTCCCTATCTCTGTAAGCTCCTGCAGCCCCTACAACCCTCCCCAACTCTGTAACCTCCTCCAGCCCTCCCTATTTCTGTAACCTCCTCCAGCCACCACAACCCTCCCTTTCTCTGTAACCACCTCCAGCCCTCACTATCTCTGCAACCTCCTCCAGCATCTACAACCCTCCATATCTCTGCAACCTCATCCAGCCCTTCCTATCTTTGTAACCTCCTACAACCCCTACAACCCTCCATATCTCTGTAACCTCCTCCAGCCCTCCCTATCTCTGTAACCTCCTCCAGCCCCTTCAACCCTCCCTATCTCTGTAACCTCATCCAGCCCTCCCTATCTATGTAACCTCATCCAGCCCTCCCTATCTATGTAACCACCTCCAACATCTTCATCCCTCCCTATCTCTGTAAACTCCTCCAGCCCCTACAACCCTCCCTACTCTGTAACATCCTCCAGCCCTCCATATTTCTGTAACCTCCTACAGCCCCTACAACCCTCCTTATCTCTGTAACCTCCTCCAGCCCCCTACACCCCTTCCTTTCTCTGTAACCTCCCCCAGCCCAAAATCCCTCCCTATCTCTGTAACCTCCTCCAACACCTAAACCCCTCCCTATCTCTGTAACCTCCTCCAGCCACCTACACCCCTCCCTTTCTCTGTAACCTCCTCCAGCCCTCAATATTTCTGTAACCTCCTACAGCCCCTACAACCCTCCCTATCTCTGTAACCTCCTCCAGCACCTCCAAACCTCCCTATCTCTGTAACCTCCTCCAGCCCTCCCTATCTATGTAACATCCTCCAGCCCTCCCTATCTCTGTAACCTCCTCCAGCCCTCCCTATCTCTGTAACATCCTCCAGCCCCTTCAACCCTCCCTATCTCTGTAACCTCCTCCAGCTCTCCCTATCTATGTAACCTCATCCAGCCCTCCCTATAAATGTATCCGCCTCCAACCCCTACAACCCTCCCTATCTCTGTAACCACCTCCAGCCATCGCGATCTCTGTAACCTCCTACAGCCCCTACAACACTCCCTATCTCTGTAACCTACTCCAGCCATCCCTATCTCTGTAACCTCCTCCAGCCCCCTACACCCCTCCTATCTCTGTAACCTCCCCCAGCCCCAACATCCCTCCCTATCTCTGTAACCTCCACCAGCCCCTACACCCCTCCCTATCTCTGTAACCTCCCCCAGCCCTACCTATCTCTGTAACCTTCTCCAGCCCCGACAACACTCCCTATCTCTGTAACCTCCTCCAGACCCTACAACCCTCCCTATCTCTGCAAACTCCTACAGCCCCTACAACCCTTCCTATCTCTGTAACCTCCTCCAGCCATCCCCATCTCTGTAACCTCCTCCAGCCCCTACAACCTTCCCGATCTCTGTAACCTCCTCCAGCCCCTACAACCCTCCCTATCTCTGTAACCTCCTCCAGCCCTCCCTATCTCTGTAACCTCCTCCAGCCCCATCAACCCTCCCTATCTCTGTAACCTCATCCAGCCCTCCCTATCTATGTAACCTCCTACAGCCCTCCCTATCTATGTAACCACCTCCAACATATTCATCCCTCCCTATATCTATAAACTCCTCCATCCCCTACAACCCTCCCTATCTCTGTAACATCCTCCAGCCCTCCATATTTCTGTAACCTCCTACAGCACCTAAAACCCTCTTATCTCTGTAACCTCCTCCAGCCCCTACACCCCTCCCTAACTCTGTAACCTCCTCCAGCTCTCCCTATCCCTGTAACATCCTCCAGCCACTACAACCCTCCCTATCTCGTTAACCTCCTCCAGCCCTCCCTATCTCTGTAACCTCCTCCAGCCCCTTCAACCCTCTCTATCTCTGTAACCTCCTCCAGCCCTCCCTATCTATGTAACCACCTCCAACCCCTACAACCCTCCCTATCTCTGTAACCTCCTCCAGCCCCTACACCCCTCCCTATCTCTGTAAACTCCTCCAGCCCCTACAACCCTCCCTATCTCTGTAACCTCCTCCAGCCCCCTACACCCCTTCCTTTCTCTGTAACCTCCCCCAGCCCAAAATCCCTCCCTATCTCTGTAACCTCCTCCAGCCCACTACACCCCTCCCTATCTCTATAATCTCCTCCAGCCCCTACACCCCTCCCTATCTCTGTAACCTTCTCCAGACCCTACTACCCTCCCTATCTCTGTAACCTCCTCCAGCCCCCTACAACCCTCCCTATCTCTGTCACCTTCTCCAGACCCTACTACCCTCCCCATCTCTATAACATCCTCCAGCCCTCCCTATCTATGTAACCACCTCCAACATCTACAACTCTCCCTATCTCTATAAACTCCTCCAGCCCCTACAACCCTCCCTATCTCTGTAACCTCCTCCAGCCCTCCCTATGTCTGTAACCTCCTACAGACCCTACAACCCTCCCTATCTCTGTAAGCTCCTGCAGCCCCTACAACCCTCCCCAACTCTGTAACCTCCTCCAGCCCTCCCTATTTCTGTAACCTCCTCCAGCCACCACAACCCTCCCTTTCTCTGTAACCACCTCCAGCCCTCACTATCTCTGCAACCTCCTCCAGCATCTACAACCCTCCATATCTCTGCAACCTCATCCAGCCCTTCCTATCTTTGTAACCTCCTACAACCCCTACAACCCTCCATATCTCTGTAACCTCCTCCAGCCCTCCCTATCTCTGTAACCTCCTCCAGCCCCTTCAACCCTCCCTATCTCTGTAACCTCATCCAGCCCTCCCTATCTATGTAACCTCATCCAGCCCTCCCTATCTATGTAACCACCTCCAACATCTTCATCCCTCCCTATCTCTGTAAACTCCTCCAGCCCCTACAACCCTCCCTACTCTGTAACATCCTCCAGCCCTCCATATTTCTGTAACCTCCTACAGCCCCTACAACCCTCCTTATCTCTGTAACCTCCTCCAGCCCCCTACACCCCTTCCTTTCTCTGTAACCTCCCCCAGCCCAAAATCCCTCCCTATCTCTGTAACCTCCTCCAACACCTAAACCCCTCCCTATCTCTGTAACCTCCTCCAGCCACCTACACCCCTCCCTTTCTCTGTAACCTCCTCCAGCCCTCAATATTTCTGTAACCTCCTACAGCCCCTACAACCCTCCCTATCTCTGTAACCTCCTCCAGCACCTCCAAACCTCCCTATCTCTGTAACCTCCTCCAGCCCTCCCTATCTATGTAACATCCTCCAGCCCTCCCTATCTCTGTAACCTCCTCCAGCCCTCCCTATCTCTGTAACATCCTCCAGCCCCTTCAACCCTCCCTATCTCTGTAACCTCCTCCAGCTCTCCCTATCTATGTAACCTCATCCAGCCCTCCCTATAAATGTATCCGCCTCCAACCTCTACAACCCTCCCTATCTCTGTAACCACCTCCAGCCATTGCGATCTCTGTAACCTCCTACAGCCCCTACAACACTCCCTATCTCTGTAACCTACTCCAGCCATCCCTATCTCTGTAACCTCCTCCAGCCCCCTACACCCCTCCTATCTCTGTAACCTCCCCCAGCCCCAACATCCCTCCCTATCTCTGTAACCTCCACCAGCCCCTACACCCCTCCCTATCTCTGTAACCTCCCCCAGCCCTACCTATCTCTGTAACCTTCTCCAGCCCCGACAACACTCCCTATCTCTGTAACCTCCTCCAGACCCTACAACCCTCCCTATCTCTGCAAACTCCTACAGCCCCTACAACCCTTCCTATCTCTGTAACCTCCTCCAGCCATCCCCATCTCTGTAACCTCCTCCTGCCCCTACAACCTTCCCGATCTCTGTAACCTCCTCCAGCCCCTACAACCCTCCCTATCTCTGTAACCTCCTCCAGCCCTCCCTATCTCTGTAACCTCCTCCAGCACCATCAACCCTCCCTATCTCTGTAACCTCATCCAGCCCTCCCTATCTATGTAACCTCCTACAGCCCTCCCTATCTATGTAACCACCTCCAACATATTCATCCCTCCCTATATCTATAAACTCCTCCATCCCCTACAACCCTCCCTATCTCTGTAACATCCTCCAGCCCTCCATATTTCTGTAACCTCCTACAGCACCTAAAACCCTCTTATCTCTGTAACCTCCTCCAGCCCCTACACCCCTCCCTAACTCTGTAACCTCCTCCAGCTCTCCCTATCCCTGTAACATCCTCCAGCCACTACAACCCTCCCTATCTCGTTAACCTCCTCCAGCCCTCCCTATCTCTGTAACCTCCTCCAGCCCCTTCAACCCTCTCTATCTCTGTAACCTCCTCCAGCCCTCCCTATCTATGTAACCACCTCCAACCCCTACAACCCTCCCTATCTCTGTAACCTCCTCCAGCCCCTACACCCCTCCCAATCTCTGTAAACTCCTCCAGCCCCTACAACCCTCCCTATCTCTGTAACCTCCTCCAGCCCCCTACACCCCTTCCTTTCTCTGTAACCTCCCCCAGCCCAAAATCCCTCCCTATCTCTGTAACCTCCTCCAGCACCTACATCCCTCCCTATCTCTGTAACCTCCCCCAGCCCTCCCTATCTCTGTAACATCCTACAGCCCCTACAACCCTATCTCTGCAACCTCCTCCAGCCCCTACACCCCTCCCTATCTATGTAACCTCCTCCAGCCCTCCCTATCTATGTAACCACCTCCAACATCTACATCCCTCCCTATCTCTGTAAACTCCTCCAGCCCCTACACCCCTCCCTATCTCTGTAACCTCCTCCAGCCCTCCATATTTCTGTAACCTCCTGCAGCCCCTACAACCCTCCTTACCTCTGTAACCTCCTCCAGCCCTCCCTATCTCTGTAACCTCCTCCAGCCCCATCAACCCTCCCTATCTCTGTAACCTCATCCAGCCCTCCCTATCTATGTAACCTCCTACAGCCCTCCCTATCTATGTAACCACCTCCAACATATTCATCCCTCCCTATCTCTATAAACTCCTCCATCTCCTACAACCCTCCCTATCTCAGTAACATCCTCCAGCCCTCCATATTTCTGTAACCTCCTACAGCCCCTAAAACCCACTTATCTCTGTAACCTCCTCCAGCCCCTACACCCCTCCCTAACTCTGTAACCTCCTCCAGCTCTCCCTATCCCTGTAACATCCTCCAGCCACTACAACCCTCCCTATCTCGTTAACCTCCTCCAGCCCTCCCTATCTCTGTAACCTCCTCCAGCCCCTTCAACCCTCTCTATCTCTGTAACCTCCTCCAGCCCTCCCTATCTATGTAACCACCTCCAACCCCTACAACCCTCCCTATCTCTGTAACCTCCTCCAGCCACTACACCCCTCCCAATCTCTGTAAACTCCTCCAGCCCCTACAACCCTCCCTATCTCTGTAACCTCCTCCAGCCCCCTACACCCCTTCCTTTCTCTGTAACCTCCCCCAGCCCAAAATCCCTCCCTATCTCTGTAACCTCCTCCAGCACCTACATCCCTCCCTATCTCTGTAACCTCCCCCAGCCCTCCCTATCTCTGTAACATCCTACAGCCCCTACAACCCTATCTCTGCAACCTCCTCCAGCCCCTACACCCCTCCCTATCTATGTAACCTCCTCCAGCCCTCCCTATCTATGTAACCACCTCCAACATCTACATCCCTCCCTATCTCTGTAAACTCCTCCAGCCCCTACACCCCTCCCTATCTCTGTAACCTCCTCCAGCCCTCCATATTTCTGTAACCTCCTACAGCCCCTACAACCCTCCTTACCTCTGTAACCTCCTCCAGCCCTCCCTATCACTGTAATCTCCTCCAGCCCCTACAACACTCCCTATCTCTGTAACCTCCTCCACCCTTCCCTATCTGTGTAGCCTCCTCCAGCCCGCTACACCCCTCACTATCTCTCTAACCTCCTCCAGCCCTCCCCATCTATGTAACCACCTACAACCCCTTCAACCGTCCCTATCTATGTAACCACCTCCAACCCCTACAACCCTCCCTATCTCTGTAACCCCCTCCAGACCCCACAACCCTCCCTATCTCTGTAACCTCCTCCAGTCCCCTACACCCCTCCCTATCTCTGTAAACTCCTCCAGACACTACAACCGTCCCTATCTCTGTAACCCCCTCCAGACCCCACAACCCTCCCTATCTCTGTAACCTCCGCCAGCCCCTACACCCCTCACTATCTCTGTAACCCACTCCAGCCCCCTACAACCCTCCCTATCTCTGTAACCCCCTCCAGCCCCTACAACCCTCCCTATCTCTGTAAACTCCTCCAGACACTACAACCGTCCCTATCTCTGTAACCTCCTCCAGCCCTCACTATCTCTGTAACCTACTCCAGCACCTACAACCCTCCATATCTCTGTAACCTCCTCCAGCCCTCCCTATCTCTGTAACCTCCTACAGCCCATACAACCCTCCATATCTCTGTAACCACCACCAGCCCTCCCAATCTCTGTAACCTCCTCCAGCCCCATCAACCCTCCCTATTTCTGTAACCTCATCCAGCCCCCACACCCCTCCCTATCTCTGTAATCTCCTCCAGCCCCTACAACCCTCCCTATCTCTGTAACCGCCTCCAGCCCCTACATCCCTCCCTATCTCTGTAACCCCCTCCAGCCCCCACAACCCTCCCTATCTCTGTAACCTCCTCCAGCCCCTACACCCCTCCCTATCTCTGTAACACTCCAGCCCCCTACAACCCTCCCTATCTCTGTAACCCCCTGCAGCCACTACAACCTTCCCTGTCTCTGTAACTTCGTCCAGCCCTCCCTATCTCTGTAACCTCCTCCAGCCCCTCCAAACCTCCCTATCTCTGTAACCTCCTCCAGCCCTTCCTATCTCTGTAACCTCCTCCAGCCTTCCATATCTCTGTAACCTCCTCCAGCCCCTCCAACCCTCCCGATCTATGTAACCACCTTCAACCCATACAACCCTCCCTATATCTGTAACCTCCTCCAGTCCCCTACATCCCTCCCTATCTCTGTAAAATCTCCAGCCCCCTACAATCCTGTCTCTGTAACCTCCTCCAGCACCTACAACCCTCCATATCTCTGTAACCTCCTCCAGTCCCCTACATCCCTCCCTATCTCTGAAAAATCCGCCAGCCCCCTACATCCCTATCTCTGTAACCTCCTCCAGCCCCTACACCCCTCCCTATCTCTGTAACCTCCTCCAGCTCCTACACACCTCCCTATCTCTGTAACCTCCTCCAGCCCCTACACCCCTCCCTATCTCTGTAACCTTCTCCGACCCCTACACCCCTCCCGATCTCTGTAACCACCACCATCCCCTACACCGTTCCCAATCTCTGTAACCTCCTCCAGCCCTCCGTATCTCTATAACCTCCTCCAGCCCTCCCTATCAATGTAACATCCTCCAGCCCCTACACCCCTCCCTATCTATGTAACCTACTCCAGACCCTACTACCCTCCCTATCTCTGTAACCTCCTCCAGACCGCTAAACACCTCCCTATCTCTATAATCTCCTCCAGCCCCTACACCCCTCCCTATCTCTGTAACCTTCTCCAGACCCTACTACCCTCCCTATCTCTGTAACCTCCTCCAACCCCCTACAACCCTCCCTATCTCTGTCACCTTCTCCAGACTCTACTACCCTCCCCAACTCTATAACCTCCTCCAGCCCTCCCTATCTATGTAACCACCTCCAACATCTACAACCCTCCCTATCTCTGTAAACTCATCCAGCCCCTACAACCCTCCCTATCTCTGTAACCTCCTCCAGCCCTCCCTATATCTGTAACCTCCTACAGCCCCTACAACACTCCCTATCTCTGTAACCTCCTGCAGCCCCTACAACCCTCCCCAACTCTGTAACCTCCTCCAGCCCTCCCTATTTCTGTAACCTCCTACAGCCCCTACAACACTCCCTATCTATGTAACCTCCTCCAGCCACTACAACCCTCCCTATCTCTGTAACCACCTCCAGCCCTCACTATCTCTGCAACCTCCTCCAGCACCTACAACCATCCATATCTCTGTAAGCTCCTCCAGCCCGCCCTATCTTTGTAACTTCCTACAGCCCCTACAACCCTCCATATCTCTGTAACCTCTTCCTGCCCTCCCTATCTCTGTAACCTCCTCCAGCCCCATAAACCCTCCCTATCTCTGTAACCTCATCCAGCCCTCCCTATCTATGTAACCTCCTATAGCCCTCCCTATCTATGTAACCACCTCCAACATATTCATCCCTCCCTATCTCTATAAACTCCTCCATCCCCTACAACCCTCCCTATCACTGTAACATCCTCCAGCCCTCCATATTTCTGTAACCTCCTACAGCCCCTACAACCCTCCTTATCTCTGTAACCTCCTCCAGCCCCTACACCCCTCCCTAACTCTGTAACCTCCTCCAGCTCTCCCTATCCCTGTAACATCCTCCAGCCACTACAACCCTCCCTATCTCGTTAACCTCCTCCAGCCCTCCCTATCTCTGTAACCTTCTCCAGCCCCTTCAACCCTCTCTATCTCTGTAACCTCCTCCAGCCCTCCCTATCTATGTAACCACCTCCAACCCCTACAACCCTCCCTATCTCTGTAACCTCCTCCAGCCACTACACCCCTCCCAATCTCTGTAAACTCCTCCAGCCCCTACAACCCTCCCTATCTCTGTAACCTCCTCCAGCCCCCTACACCCCTTCCTTTCTCTGTAACCTCCCCCAGCCCAAAATCCCTCCCTATCTCTGTAACCTCCTCCAGCACCTACATCCCTCCCTATCTCTGTAACCTCCCCCAGCCCTCCCTATCTCTGTAACATCCTACAGCCCCTACAACCCTATCTCTGCAACCTCCTCCAGCCCCTACACCCCTCCCTATCTATGTAACCTCCTCCAGCCCTCCCTATCTATGTAATCACCTCCAACATCTACATCCCTCCCTACCTCTGTAAACTCCTCCAGCCCCTACACCCCTCCCTATCTCTGTAACCTCCTCCAGCCCTCCATATTTCTGTAACCTCCTACAGCCCCTACAACCCTCCTTACCTCTGTAACCTCCTCCAGCCCTCCCTATCACTGTAATCTCCTCCAGCCCCTACAACACTCCCTATCTCTGTAACCTCCTCCACCCTTCCCTATCTGTGTAGCCTCCTCCAGCCCGCTACACCCCTCCCTATCTCTATAACCTCCTCCAGCCCTCCCTATCACTGTAACCTCCTCCAGCCCCTACACCCCTCCCTATCTCTATAACCTCCTCCAGCCCCTACACCCCTCCCTATCTCTGTAACCTCCTCCAGCCACTACACCCCTCCCTATCTCTATAACCTCCTCCAGCCCCTACACCCCTCCCTATCTCTATAACCTCCTCCAGCCCCTACACCCCTCCCTATCTCTGTATCCTTCTCCAGCCCAACCTATCTCTGTAACCTCCTCCAGCCCCTAGAACACTCCCTATCTCTGTAACCTCCTCCAGACACTACAACCCTCCCCATCTCTGTAAACTCCTCCAGCCCCAACAACCCTCCCTATCTCTGTAAACTCCTCCAGCCATCCCTATCTCTGTAACCTCCTCCAGCCCTTACAACCCCCCCGATCATTGTAACCTCCTCCAGCCCCTACACCCCTCCCTATCTCTGTAACCTCCTCCATCCCCCTACACCCCTCCCTATCTCTGTAACCTCCTCCAACCCTCAATATTTCTGTAACCTCCTACAGCCCCTACAACCCTCCCTATCTCTGTAACCTCCTCCAGCCCTCCCTATCTATGTAACCTCCTCCAGCCCTCCCTATCTCTGTAACCTCCTCCAGCCGTCCCTATCTCTGTAACCTCCTCCAGCCCCTTCAACCCTCCCTATCTCTGTAACCTCCTCCAGCTCTCCCTATCTATGTAACCTCATCCAGCCCTCCCTATAAATGTAACCACCTCCAACCCCTAAAACCCTCCCTATCTCTGTAACCTCCTCCAGCCATCGCTATCTCTGTAACCTCCTACAGCGCCTACAACACTCCCTATCTCTGTAACCTACTCCAGCCATCCCTATCTCTGTAACCTCCTACAGCCCCTACATCCCTCCCTATCTCCGTAACCTGCTCCAACCCCTACACCCCTCCCTATCTCAGTAACCTCCTCCAGCCCCCTACACCCCTCCTAACTCTGTAACCTCCCCCAGCCCCAACATCCCTCCCTATCTCTGTAAACTTACCCAGCCCCTACACCCCTTCCTATCTCTGTAACCTCCTCCAGACCCTACAACCCTCCCTATCTCTGTAACCTCCTACAGCCCATACAATCCTCCCCAACTCTGTAACCTCCTCCAGCCCTCCCTATTTCTGTAACCTCCTCCAGCCACTACAACCCACCCTATCTCTGTAACCACCTCCAGCCCTCACTATCTCTGCAACCTCCTCCAGCACCCACAACCCTCCATATCTCTGTAGCCTCCTCCAGCCCTCCCTATCTTTGTAACCTCCTACAGCCCCTACAACCCTCCATATATCTGTAACCTCCTCCAGCCCTCCCTATCTATGTAACCACCTCCAACATCTTCATCCCTCCCTATCTCTGTAAACTCCTCCAGCCCCTACAACCATCCCTATCTCTGTAACATCCTCCAGCCCTCCATATTTCTGTAACCTCCTACAGCCCCTACAACCCTCCCTGTCTCTGTAACCTCCTCCAGCCCTCCCTATCTCTGTAAACTCCTCCAGCCCCTTCAACCCTCTCTATCTCTGTAACCTCCTCCAGCCCTCCCTATCTATGTAACCTCCTCCAGCCCTCCCTATCTATGTAACCACCTCCAACCCCTACAACCCTCCCTATCTCTGTAACCTCCTCCAGTCATCCCTATCTCTGTAACCTCCTACAGCCCCTACAACACTCCCTATCTCTGTAACCTCCTCCAGCCCCTACACCCCTCCCTATCTCTGTAAACTCCTCCAGCCCCTACACCCCTCCCTATCTCTGTAACCTCCTCCAGCCCCCTACACCCCTTCCTTTCTCTGTAACCTCACCCAGCCCAAAATCCCTCCCTATCTCTGTAACCTCCTCCAGCACCTACACCCCTCCCTATCTCTGTAACCTCCCCCAGCCCTCCCTATCTCTGTAACCTCCTACAGCCCCTACAACCCTATCTCTGCAACCTCCTCCAGCCACTACACCCCTCCCTATCTCTGTAACCTCATCCAGCCCTCCCTATCTATGTAACCTCCTCAATCCCTCCCTATCTATGCAACCACCTCCAACAACTACATCCCTCCCTATCTCTGTAAACTCCTCCAGCCCCTACAACCCTCCTTATCTCTGTAACCTCCTCCAGCCCTCCCTATCACTGCAACCTCCTCCAGCCCCTACAACACTCCCTATCTCTGTAACCTCCTCCACCCATCCCTATCTGTGTAGCCTCCTCCAGCCCGCTACACCCCTCCCTATCTCTATAACCTCCTCCAGCCCTCCCTATCACTGTAACCTACTCCAGCCCCTACACACCTCCCTATCTCTATAACCTCCTCCAGCGCGTACACCCCTCCCTATCTCTGTATCCTTCTCCAGCCCAACCTATCTCTGTAACCTCCTCCAGCCCCTAGAACACTCCCTATCTCTCCAACCTCCTCCAGACCCTACAAACCTCCCCATCTCTGTAAACTCCTCCAGCCCCAACAACCCTCCCTACCTCTGTAAACTCCTCCAGCCATCCCTATCTCTGTAACCTCCTCCAGCCCTTACAACCCTCCCGATCATTGTAACCTCCTCCAGCCCCTACACCCCTCCCTATCTCTGTAACCTCCTCCAGCCCCCTACACCCCTCCCTTTCTCTGTAACCTCCTCCAGCCCTCAATATTTCTGTAACCTCCTACAGCCCCTACAACCCTCCCTATCTCTGTAACCTCCTCCAGCCCCTCCAAACCTCCCTATCTCTGTAACCTCCTCCAGCCCTCCCTATCTATGTAACATCCTCCAGCCCTCCCTATCTCTGTAACCTCCTCCAGCCCTCCCTATCTCTGTAACCTCCTCCAGCCCCTTCAACCCTCCCTATCTCTGTAACCTCCTCCAGCTCTCCCTATCTATGTAACCTCATGCAGCCCTCCCTATAAATGTAACCGCCTCCAACCCCTACAACCCTCCCTATCTCTGTAACCTCCTCCAGCCATCGCGATCTCTGTAACCTCCTACAGCCCCTACAACACTCCCTATCTCTGTAACCTACTCCAGCCATCCCTATCTCTGTAACCTCCTCCAGCCCCCTACACCCCTCCTATCTCTGTAACCTCCCCCAGCCCCAACATCCCTCCCTATCTCTGTAACCTCCACCAGCCCCTACACCCCTCCCTATCTCTGTAACCTCCCCCAGCCCTCCCTATCTCTGTAACCTTCTCCAGCCCCGACAACACTCCCTATCTCTGTAACCTCCTCCAGACCCTACAACCCTCCCTATCTCTGCAAACTCCTACAGCCCCTACAACCCTTCCTATCTCTGTAACCTCCTCCAGCCATCCCCATCTCTGTAACCTCCTCCTGCCCCTACAACCTTCCCGATCTCTGTAACCTCCTCCAGCCCCTACAACCCTCCCTATCTCTGTAACCTCCTCCAGCCCTCCCTATCTCTGTAACCTCCAAAACCCATACAAACCTCCCTGTCTCTGTAACCTCCTCCTGCCCTCCCTATCCCTGTAAACTCCTCCATCCCTCCCTATCTCTGTAACCTCTTCCAGCCCTATCTATGTAACCAACTCCAACCCCTACAACCCTCCCTATCTCTGTAACCTCCTCCAGCACCTACAACCCTCCCTATCCCTTTAACCGCCACCAGTCCCCTACACCCCTCCCTATCTCTGTAATCTCCTCCAGCCCCTACACACCTCCCTATCTCTGTAACCTCCCCCAGCCCTCCCTATCTCTGTAACCTCCTCCAGACCCTACAACACTCCCTATCTCTGCAACCTTCTCCAGACCCTACTACCCTCCCTATCTCTGTAACCTCCTACAGCCCCCTACAACCCTCCCTATCTCTGTAACCTTCTCCAGACCCTACTACCCTCCCTATCTCTATAACCTCCTCCAGCCCCTACACCCTTCCCTATCTCTGTAACCTTCACCAGACCCTACAACCCTCCCCATCTCTGTAAACTCCTCCAGCCCCTACAACCATCCATATCTCTGTAACCTCCTCCAGCCGTCCCTATCTCTGTAACCTCCTCCAGCCCCATCAACCCTCCCTATCTCTGTAACCTCATCCAGCACTCCCTATCTATGTAACCACCTCCAACATCTACAACCCTCCCTATCTCTGTAAACTCCTCCAGTCTCTACAACCCTCCCTATCTCTGTAACCTCCTCCAGCCCTCCCTATATCTGTAACCTCCTACAGCCCCTACAACCATCCCTATCTCTGTAACCTCCTGCAGCCCCTACAACCCTCCCCAACTCTGTAACCGCCTCCAGCCCTCCCTATATCTGTAACCTCCTCCAGCCACTACAACCCTCACTATCTCTGCAACCTCCTCCAGCACCTACAATCCTCCATATCTCTGTAACCTCCTCCAGCCCTCCCTATCTTTGTAACCTGCTACAGCCCCTACAACCCTCCATATCTCTGCAACCTCCTCCAGCCCTCCCTATCTATGTAACCTCCTCCAGCCCTCCCTATCTATGTAACCACCTCCAACATCTTCATCCCTCCCTATCTCTGTAAACTCCTCCAGCTCCTACAACCCTCCCTACCTCTGTAACCTCCTCCAGCCCTCCATATTTCTGTAACCTCCTACAGCCCCTACAACGCTCCCTATCACTGTAACCTCCTCCAGCCCCTACAACACTCCCTATCTCTATAACCTCCTCCAGCCCGCTACACACCTCCCTATCTCTATAACCTCCTCCAGCCCCTACACCCCTCCCTATCTCTGTAACCTCCTCCAGCCCCTAGAACACTCCCTATCTCTCTAACCTCCTCCAGACCCTACAACCCTCCCTATCTCTGTAAACTCCTCCAGCCCCTACAACCCTCCCTATCTCTCTAACCTCCTCCAGACCCTACAACCCTCCCTATCTCTGTAACCTCCTCCAGACCCTAGAACACTCCCTATCTCTCTAACCTCCTCCAGACCCTACAACCCTCCCTATCTCTGTAACCTCCTCCAGCCCTTACAACCCTCCCGATCTTTGTACCCTCCTCCAGCCCCTACAACCCTCCCAGGTTCTGTAAACTCGTCCAGCCCTCCATATCTCTATAACCTCCTCCAGCCCCTCCAAACCTCCCTATCTCTGTAACCTCATCCAGCCCTCCCTATCTATGTAACCTCCTCCAGCCCTCCCTATCTCTGTAACCTCCTCCAGTCCCCTACATCCCGCCCTATCTCTGTAAAATCCTCCAGCCCCCTACAACCCTATCTCTGTAACCTCCTCCAGCACCTACAACCCCCCCATCTCTGTAACCTCCTCCAGTCCCCTACATCCCTCCCTATCTCTGTAAAATCCGCCAGCCCCCTACAACCATAACTCTGTAAACTCCTCCAGCCCCTACATCCCTCCCTATCTCCGTAACCTTCTCCGACCCCTATACCCCTCCCTATCTCTGTAACCTCCTCCATCCCCTACACCCCTCCCTATCTCTGTAACCTCCTCCAGCCCACTACACCCCTCCCTATCTCTATAATCTCCTCCAGCCCCTACACCCCTCCCTATCTCTGTAACCTTCTCCAGACCCTACTACCCTCCCTATCTCTGTAACCTCCTCCAGCCCCCTACAACTCTCCCTATCTCTGTCACCTTCTCCAGACCCTACTACCCTCCCCATCTCTATAACATCCTCCAGCCCTCCCTATCTATGTAACCACCTCCAACATCTACAACCCTCCCTATCTCTATAAACTCCTCCAGCCCCTACAACCCTCCCTATCTCTGTAACCTCCTCCAGCCCTCCCTATGTCTGTAACCTCCTACAGCCCCTACAACCCTCCCTATCTCTGTAAGCTCCTGCAGCCCCTACAACCCTCCCCAACTCTGTAACCTCCTCCAGCCCTCCCTATTTCTGTAACCTCCTCCAGCCACCACAACCCTCCCTTTCTCTGTAACCACCTCCAGCCCTCACTATCTCTGCAACCTCCTCCAGCATCTACAACCCTCCATATCTCTGTAACCTCCTCCAGCCCTCCCTATCTTTGTAACCTCCTACAACCCCTACAACCCTCCATATCTCTGTAACCTCCTCCAGCCCTCCCTATCTCTGTAACCTCCTCCAGCCCCTTCAACCCTCCCTATCTCTGTAACCTCATCCAGCCCTCCCTATCCATGTAACCTCATCCAGCCCTCCCTATCTATGTAACCACCTCCAACATCTTCATCCCTCCCTATCTCTGTAAACTCCTCCAGCCCCTACAACCCTCCATACTCTGTAACATCCTCCAGCCCTCCATATTTCTGTAACCTCCTACAGCCCCTACAACACTCCTTATCTCTGTAACCTCCTCCAGCCCCCTACACCCCTTCCTTTCTCTGTAACCTCCCCCAGCCCAAAATCCCTCCCTATCTCTGTAACCTCCTCCAGCACCTAAACCCCTCCCTATCTCTGTAACCTCCTCCAGCCCTCCCTATCTATGTAACATCCTCCAGCCCTCCCTATCTCTGTAACCTCCTCCAGCCCTCCCTATCTCTGTAACATCCTCCAGCCCCTTCAACCCTCCCTATCTCTGTAACCTCCTCCAGCTCTCCCTATCTATGTAACCTCATCCAGCCCTCCCTATAAATGTATCCGCCTCCAACCCCTACAACCCTCCCTATCTCTGTAACCACCTCCAGCCATCGCGATCTCTGTAACCTCCTACAGCCCCTACAACACTCCCTATCTCTGTAACCTACTCCAGCCATCCCTATCTCTGTAACCTCCTCCAGCCCCCTACACCCCTCCTATCTCTGTAACCTCCCCAGCCCCAACATCCCTCCCTATCTCTGTAACCTCCACCAGCCCCTACACCCCTCCCTATCTCTGTAACCTCCCCCAGCCCTACCTATCTCTGTAACCTTCTCCAGCCCCGACAACACTCCCTATCTCTGTAACCTCCTCCAGACCCTACAACCCTCCCTATCTCTGCAAACTCCTACAGCCCCTACAACCCTTCCTATCTCTGTAACCTCCTCCAGCCATCCCCATCTCTGTAACCTCCTCCTGCCCCTACAACCTTCCCGATCTCTGTAACCTCCTCCAGCCCCTACAACCCTCCCTATCTCTGTAACCTCCTCCAGCCCTCCCTATCTCTGTAACCTCCAAAACCCATACAAACCTCCCTGTCTCTGTAACCTCCTCCTGCCCTCCCTATCTCTGTAAACTCCTCCATCCCTCCCTATCTCTGTAACCTCTTCCAGCCCTATCTATGTAACCACCTCCAACCCCTACAACCCTCCCTATCTCTGTAACCTCCTCCAGCACCTACAACCCTCCCTATCCCTTTAACCGCCACCAGTCCCCTACACCCCTCCCTATCTCTGTAATCTCCTCCAGCCCCTACACACCTCCCTATCTCTGTAACCTTCCCCAGCCCTCCCTATCTCTGTAACCTCCTCCAGACCCTACAACACTCCCTATCTCTGTAACCTCCTCCAGCCCCTACAACCCTCCCTATCTCTATAACCTCCTCCAGCCCCTACACCCCTCCCTATCTCTGTAACCTTCTCCAGACCCTACTACCCTCCCTATCTCTGTAACCTCCTACAGCCCCCTACAACCCTCCCTATCTCTGTAACCTTCTCCAGACCCTACTACCTTCCCTATCTCGATAACCTCCTCCAGCCCCTACACCCCTCCCTATCTCTGTAACCTTCTCCAGACCCTACAACCCTCCCCATCTCTGTAAACACCTCCAGCCCCTACAACCTGTCCCTATCTCTGTAAACTCCTCCAGCCCCTACAACCATCCATATCTCTGTAACCTCCTCCAGCCCTCCCTATCTCTGTAACCTCCTCCAGCCCCCTACAACCCTCCCTATCTCTGTCACCTTCTCCAGACCCTACTACCCTCCCCATCTCTATAACATCCTCCAGCCCTCCCTATCTATGTAACCACCTCCAACCCCTACAACCCTCCCTATCTCTGTAACCTCCTCCAGCCCCTACATCCCTCCCTATCTCTGTAACCTCCTCCAGTCATCCCTATCTCTGTAACCTCCTACAGCCCCTACAACACTCCCTATCTCTGTAACCTCCTCCAGCCTGTACACCCCTCCCTATATCTGTATCCTTCTCCAGCCCAACCTATCTCTGTAACCTCCTCCAGCCCCTAGAACACTCCCTATCTCTCTAACCTCCTCCAGACCCTACAACCCTCCCCATCTCTGTAAACCCCTCCAGCCCCAACAACCCTCCCTATCTCTGTAAACTCCTCCAGCCATCCCTATCTCTGTAACCTCCTCCAGCCCTTACAACCCTCCCGATCATTGTAACCTCCTGCAGCCCCTACAACCCTCCCCAACTCTGTAACCTCCTCCAGCCCTCCCTATATCTGTAACCTCCTCCAGCCACTACAACCCTCCGTTTCTCTGCAACCTCCTCCAGCACCTACAATCCTCCATATCTCTGTAACCTCCTCCAGCCCTCCCTATCTTTGTAACCTGCTACAGCCCCTACAACCCTCCATATCTCTGTAACCTCCTCCAGCCCTCCCTATCTATGTAACCTCCTCCAGCCCTCCCTATCTATGTAACCACCTCCAACATCTTCATCCCTCCCTATCTCTGTAAACTCCTCCAGCCCTCCATATTTCTGTAACCTCCTCCAGCCCCTACAACCCTCCTTATCTCTGTAACCTCCTCCAGCCCTCCATATTTCTGTAACCTCCTACAGCCCCTACAACCCTCCCTATCACTGTAACCTCCTCCAGCCCCTACAACACTCCCTATCTCTATAACCTACGCCAGACCCTACAACCCTCCCTATCTCTGTAAACTCCTCCAGCCCAACCTATCTCTGTAACCTCCTCCAGCCCCTAGAACACTCCCTATCTCTCTAACCTCCTCCAGACCCTACAACCCTCCCTATCTCTGTAAACTCCTCCAGCCCCTACAACCCTCCCTATCTCTCTAACCTCCTCCAGACCCTACAACCCTCCCTATCTCTGTAACCTCCTCCAGCCCTTACAACCCTCCCGATCTTTGTAACCTCCTCCAGCCCCTACAACCCTCCCAGGTTCTGTAAACTCGTCCAGCCCTCCATATCTCTATAACCTCCTCCAGCCCCTCCAAACCTCCCTATCTCTGTAACCTCCTCCAGCCCTCCCTATCTCTGTAACCTCCTCCAGCCCACCCTATCTATGTAACCTCCTCCAGTCCCCGACATCCCGCCCTATCTCTGTAAAATCCTCCAGCCCCCTACAACCCTATCTCTGTAACCTCCTCCAGCACCTACAACCCCCCCATCTCTGTAACCTCCTCCAGTCCCCTACATCCCTCCCTATCTCTGTAAAATCCGCGAGCCCCCTACAACCATAACTCTGTAAACTCCTCCAGCCCCTACATCCCTCCCTATCTCCGTAACCTTCTCCGACCCCTATACCCCTCCCTATCTCTGTAACCTCCTCCATCCCCTACACCCTCCCCAATCTCTGTAACCTCCTCCAGCCCCGACATCGCTCCTTATCTCTATAACCTCCTCCAACCCCTACACCCCTCCCCATCTCTGTAACCTCCTCCAGCCCCTACACCCCACCCGAACTCTGTAACCCACTCCGGAACCATACTACCCTCCTTATATGGGTAACCCCCTCCAGCCCCGACAACCCTCTCTATCTCTGTAACCTACTCCAGCCCTACCTATCTCTGTAACCTCCTCCAGTCCCTACAACCCACCTTATTTCTGTAACCACCTCCAGTCCTCCCTATCTCTGTAACTTCCTCCAGCCCCTACAACCCTCCCTATCTCTGTAACCTCCTCCAGCCCCTACAACACTCCCTATCTCTGTAACGTCCTCCACCCCCTACAACCTTCCCTATCTCTGTAACCTCCTCCAGCCACTACAACCCTCCCTAACTCTGTAACCTCCTCCAGCTCTCCCTATCCCTGTAACATCCTCCAGCCACTACAACCCACCCTATCTCTGTAACCTCCTCCAGACCTCCCTATCTATGTATCCTCATCCAGCCCTCCCTATACATGTAACCACCTCCAACCCCTACAACCCTCCCTATCTCTGTAACCTCCTCCAGCCATCGCTATCTCTGTAACCTCCTACAGCCCCTACAACACTCCCTATCTCTGTAACCTACTCCAGCCATCCCTATCTCTGTAACCTCCTACAGCCCCTACACCCATCCCTATCTCAGTAACCTCCTCCAGCCCCCTACACCCCTTCCTATCTCTGTAACCTCCCCCAGACCCAACATCCCTCCCTATCTCTGTAACCTCCACCAGCCCCTACAACCCTCCCTATCTCTGTAACCTCCCCCAGCCATCCCTATCTCTGAAACCTCCTCCAGCCCCTACAAAACTCCCTATCACTGTAACCTCCTCCAGACCCTACAACCCTCCCTATATCTGTAACCTCCTCCAGTCCCTACAACCCTTCCTATCTCTGTAACCTCCTCCAACCCCTACAACCCTCCCTATCTCTGTAACCTCCTCCAGCCCTCCCTATCTCTGTAACCTCCAAAACCCCTACAAACCTCCCTGTCTCTGTAACCTCCTCCTACCCACCCTATCTGTGTAACCTCCTCCAGCCCTAAACCCCTCCCTATCTCTGTAACCTCCACCAGCCCTCCCTATCTCTGTAAACTCCTCCAGCCACTACAACACTCCCTATCTCTGTAACCTCCTCCAGACCCTACAACCCTCCCTATCTCTGTAACCTCATCCAGCCCTCGCTATCTATGTAACCTCCTCCAGCCCTCCCTATCTATGTAACCACCTCCAACATCTACATCCCTCCCTATCTCTGTAAACTCCTCCAGCCCCTACAACCCTCCCTATCTCTGTAACCTCCTCCAGCCCTCCATATTTCTGTAACCTCCTACAGCCCCTACAACCCTCCTTATCTCAGTAACCTCCTCCAGCCCTCCCTATCACTGTAACATCCTCCAGCCCCTACACCCCTCCCTATCTCTGTAACCTCCTCCAGACCCTACTACCCTCCCTATCTCTGTAACCTCCTCCAGCCCCTACGCCCCTCCCTATCTCTATAATCTCCTCCAGCCCCTACACCCCTCCCTATCTCTGTAACCTTCTCCAGACCCTACTACCCTCCCTATCTCTGTAACCTCCTCCAGCCCCCTACAACCCTCCCTATCTCTGTCACCTTCTCCAGACCCTACTACCCTCCCCATCTCTATAACATCCTCGAGCCCTCCCTATCTATGTAACCACCTCCAACATCTACAACCCTCCCTATCTCTATAAACTCCTCCAGCCCCTACAACCCTCCCTATCTCTGTAACCACCTCCAGCCCTCCCTATATCTGTAACCTCCTACAGCCCCTACAACCCTCCCTATCTCTGTAAGCTCCTGCAGCCCCTACAACCCTCCCCAACTCTGTAACCTCCTCCAGCCCTCCCTATTTCTGTAACCTCCTCCAGCCACTACAACCCTCCCTTTCTCTGTAACCACCTCCAGACCTCACTATCTTTGCAACCTCCTCCAGCACCTACAACCCTCCATATCTCTGTAACCTCCTCCAGCCCTCCCTATCTTTGTAACCTCCTACAACCCCTACAACCCTCCATATCTCTGTAACCTCCTCCAGCCCTCCCTATCTCTGTAACCTCCTCCAGCCCCTTCAACCCTCCCTATCTCTGTAACCTCATCCAGCTCTCCCTATCTATGTAACCTCATCCAGCCCTCCCTATCTATGTAACCACCTCCAACATTTTCATCCCTCCCTATCTCTGTAAACTCCTCCAGCCCCTACAACCCTCCCTATCTCTGTAACCTCCTCCAGCCCTCCATATTTCTGTAACCTCCTACAGCCCCTACAACCCTCCTTATCTCTGTAACCTCCTCCAGCCCCTACACCCCTCCCTAACTCTGTAACCTCCTCCAGCTCTCCCTATCCCTGTAACATCCTCCAGCCACTACAACCCTCCCTATCTCTGTAACCTCCTCCAGCCCTCCCTATCTCTGTAACCTCCTCCAGCCCCTTCAACCCTCTCTATCTCTGTAACCTCCTCCAGCCCTCCCTATCTATGTAACTTCCTCCAGCCCTCCCTATCTATGTAACCACCTCCAACCCCTACAACCCTCCCTATCTCTGTAACCTCCTCCAGCCCCTACATCCCTCCCTATCTCTGTAACCTCCTCCAGTCATCCCTATCTCTGTAACCTCCTACAGCCCCTACAACACTCCCTATCTCTGTACCCTCCTCCAGCCCCTACACCCCTCCCTATCTCTGTAACCTCCTACAGCCCCTACAACACTCCCTATCTCTGTACCCTCCTCCAGCCCCTACACCCCTCCCTATCTCTGTAAACTCCTCCAGCCCCTACACCCCTCCCTATCTCTGTAACCTCCTCCAGCCCCCTACACCCCTTCCTTTCTCTGTAACCTCCCCCAGCCCAAAATCCCTTCCTATCTCTGTAACCTCCTCCAGCACCTACACCCCTCCCTATCTCTGTAACCTCCCCCAGCCCTCCCTATCTCTGTAACCTCCTACAGCCCCTACAACCCTATCTCAGCAACCTCTTCCAGCCCCTACAACCCTCCCTATCTCTGTAACCTCATCCAGCCCTCCCTATCTATGTAAACTCCTCCAGCCCTCCCTATCTATGTAACCACCTGCAACATCTACATCCCTCCCTATCTCTGTAAACTCCTCCAGCCCCTACAACCCTCCCTATCTCAGTAACCTCCTCCAGCCCTCCATATTTCTGTAACCTCCTACAGCCCCTACAACCCTCCTTATATCTGTAAACTCCTCCAGCCCTCCCTATCACTGTAACCTCCTCTAGCCCCTACAACACTCCCTATCTCTGCCACCTCCTCCACACATCCCTATCTGTGTAGCCTCCTCCAGCCCGCTACATCCCTCCCTATCTCTATAACCTCCTCCAGGCCTCCCTATCTCTATAACCTCCTCCAGCCTGTACACCCCTCCCTATCTCTGTAAACTCCTCCAGCCATCCCTATCTCTGTAACCTCCTCCAGACCCTACAACCCTCCCCATCTCTGTAAACTCCTCCAGCCCCAACAACCCTCCCTATCTCTGTAAACTCCTCCAGCCATCCCTATCTCTGTAACCTCCTCCAGCCCTTACAACCCTCCCGATCATTGTAACCTCCTCCAGCCACTACACCCCTCCCTATCTCTGTAACCTCCTCCAGCCCCTTACACCCCTCCCTATCTCTGTAACCTCCTCCAGCCCTCAATATTTCTGTACCCTCCTACAGCCCCTACAACCCTCCCTATCTCTGTAACCTCCTCCAGCCCCTCCAAACCTCCCTATCTCTGTAACCTCCTCCAGCCCCTACATCCCTCCCTATCTCTGCAACCTCCTCCAGCCCCTACATCCCTCCCTATCTCTGTAACCTCCTCCAGCCCCCTACAACCCACCCTATCTCTGTAACCCCCTCCAGCCCCTACACCCCTCCCTATCTCTGTAACCTCCTCCAGCCCCTACAACCCTCCCTATCTCTGTAACATCCTCCAGCACCTACACCCCTCCCTATCTCTGTAACCCACTCCATCCCTCTACAATCCTCCCTATCCTTGTAACCTCCTCCAGCCCCTACGACCCTCCCCAACTCAGTAACCTCCTCCAACCCTCACTATTTCTGTAACCTGCTCAAGCCCCATCAACCCTCCCTATCTCTGTATACTCATCCAGCCCTCCCTATCTATGTAACCTCCTCCAGCCCTCCCTATCTATGTAACCACCTCCAACATCTACAACCCTCCCTATCTCTGTAAACTCCTCCAGCCCCTACAACCCTCCCTATCTCTGTAACCTCCTCCAGCCCTCGCTATATCTATAACCTCCTACAGCCCCTACAACCCTCCCTATCTCTGTAACCTCCTGCAGCCCCTACAACGCTCCCCAACTCTGTAACCTCCTCCAGCCCTCCCTATTTCTGTAAACTCTTCCAGCCACTACAACGCTCCCTATCTCTGTAACCACCTCCAGCCCTCACTATCTCTGTAACCTCCTCCAGCACCTACAACCCTCCATATCTCTGTAACCTCCTCCAGCCCTCCCTATCTTTGTAACCTCCTACAGCCCCTACAACCCTCCATATCTCTGTAACCACCTCCAGCCCTCCCTATCTCTATAACCTCCTTCAGCCCCATCAATCCTCCCTATCTCCGTAACCTCATCCAGCCCTCCCTATCTATGTAACCTCCTCCAGCCCTCCAAATCTATGTAACCACCTCCAACATCTACATCACTCCCTATCTCTATAAACTGCTCCAGCCCCTACAACCCTCCCTATCTCTGTAACCTCCTCCAGCCCTCCATATTTCGGTAACCTCCTACAGCCCCTACAACCCTCCTTATCTCTGTAACCTCCTCCAGCCCCTACACCCCTCCCTATCACTGTAACCTCCTCCATACCCTACACACTCCCTATCACTGTAACCTCCTGCAGCCCCTACAACACTCCCTATCTCTGTAACCTCCTCCACCCTTCCCGATCTGTGTTGCCTCCTCCAGCCCGCTACACCCCTCCCTATCTCTATAACCTCCTCCAGCCCCTACACCCCTCCCTATCTCTGTAACCTCCTCCAGCCCCTACACCCCTCCCTATCTCTGTAACCTCCTCCAGCCCTCTACACCCCTCCCTATCTCTATAACCTCCTCCAGCCCCTACAACACTCCCTATCTCTGTAACCTTCTCCAGCCCTCCCTATCTCTGTAACCTCCTCCAGCCCCTAGAACACTCCCTATCTCTGTAAGCTCCTCCAGACCCTACAACCCTCCCCATCTCTGTAAACTCCTCCAGCCCCTACAACCCTCCCTATCTCTGTAACCTCCTCCAGCCCTCCCTATCTCTGTTACCTCCTCCAGCCCCTACACCCCTCCCTATCTCTGTAACCTCCTCCAGCCCCTACACCCCTCCCTATCTCTGTAACCTCCTCCATCCCCTACACCCTCCCCAATCTCTATAACCTCCTCCAGCCCCGACATCCCTCCTTATCTCTATAACCTCCTCCAACCCCTACACCCATCCCCATCTCTGTAACCTCCACCAGCCCCTACACCCCTCCCTATCTCTGTAACCCACTCTAGCCCCTACACCCCTCCCTATCTCTGTTACCTCCACCAGCCCCTACACCCCCTCCCTATCTCTGTAACCTCCTCCAGCCCCTACACCCCCTCCCCATCTCTGTAACATCCTCCAGTCCCTACAACCCTCCCTATCTCTGTAACCTCCTCCAGCCCCTACAACACTCCATATCTCTGTAACCTCCTCCACCCCCTACAACCTTCCCTACCTCTGTAACCCACTCCAGCCCCCTACAACCCTCCCTATCTCTGTAACCCCCTCTAGCCCCCACCAACCTCCCTATCTCTGTAACCTCCTCCAGCACCTACACCCCTCCCTATCTCTGTAACCCACTCCATCCCTCTACAATCCTCCCTATCTCTGTAACCCCCTCCAGGCCCTACAACCCTCCCTATCCCTGTAACCTCCTCCAGCCCCTACAACCCTCCCCAACTCAGTAACCTCCTCCAGCCCTCCCTATTTCTGTAACCTGCTCCAGCCCCATCAACCCTCCCTATCTCTGTAACCTCATCCAGCCCTCCCTATCTATGTAACCTCCTCCAGCCCTCCCTATCTATGTAACCACCTCCAACATCTACAACCCTCCCTATCTCTGTAAACTCCTCCAGCCCCTACAACCCTCCCTATCTCTGTAACCTCCTCGAGCCCTCGCTATATCTGTAACCTCCTACAGCCCCTACAACCCTCCCTATCTCTGTAACCTCCTGCAGCCCCTACAACGCTCCCCAACTCTGTAACCTCCTCCAGCCCTCCCTATTTCTGTAAACTCCTCCAGCCACTACAACGCTCCCTATCTCTGTAACCACCTCCAGCCCTCACTATCTCTGTAACCTCCTCCAGCACCTACAACCCTCCATATCTCTGTAACCTCCTCCAGTCCTCCCTATCTTTGTAACCTCCTACAACCCCTACAACCCTCCATATCTCTGTAACCACCTCCAGCCCTCCCTATCTCTGTAACCTCCTCCAGCCCCATCAATGCTCCCTATCTCCGTAACCTCATCCAGCCCTCCCTATCTATGTAACCTCCTCCAGCCCTCCCTATCTATGTAACCACCTCCAACATCTACATCCCTCCCTATCTCTGTAAACTGCTCCAGCCCCTGCAACCCTCCCTATCTCTGTAACCTCCTCCAGCCCTCCATATTTTTGTAACCTCCTACAGCCCCTACAACCCTCCTTATCTCTGTAACCTCCTCCAGCCCCTACACCCCTCCCTATCACTGTAACCTCCTCCAGACCCTACACACTCCCTATCACTGTAACCTCCTGCAGCCCCAACAACACTCCCGATCTCTGTAACCTCCTCCAACCCCTACATCCCTCCCTATCTCCGTAACATTATCCGACCCCTACACCCCTCCCTATCTCTGTAACCTCCTCCATCCCCTACACCCTCCCCAATCTCTATAACCTCCTCCAGCCCCGACATCCCTCCTTATCTCTATAACCTCCTCCAACCCCTACACCCATCCCCATTTCTGTAACCTCCTCCAGCCCCTACACCCCTCCCTATCTCTGTAACCCACTCTAGCCCCTACACCCCTCCCTATCTCTGTAACCTCCTCCAGCCCCTACACCCCCTCCCTATCTCTGTAAGCTACTCAAGCCCCTACACCCCTCCCTATCTCTGTAACCTCCTCCAGCCCCTACACCCCCTCCCCATCTCTGTAACATCCTCCAGTCCCTACACCCCTCCCTATCTCTGTAACCTCCTCCAGCCCCTACAACCCCTCCCCATCTCTGTAACATCCTCCAGTCCCTACACCCCCTCCCTATCTCTGTAAGCTACTCAAGCCCCTACACCCCTCCCTATCTCTGTAACCTCCTCCAGCCCCTACACCCCCTCCCCATCTCTGTAACATCCTCCAGTCCCTACAACCCTCCCTATCTCTGTAACCTCCTCCAGCCCCTACACCCCCTCCCTATCTCTGTAAGCTACTCAAGCCCCTACACCCCTCCCTATCTCTGTAACCTCCTCCAGCCCCTACACCCCCTCCCCATCTCTGTAACATCCTCCAGTCCCTACAACCCTCCCTATCTCTGTAACCTCCTCCAGCCCCTACAACACTCCCTATCTCTGTAACCTCCTCCACCCCCTACAACCTTCCCTATCTCTGTAACCTCCTCCAGCCCCTACAACCCTCCCTATCTCTGTAACCTCCTCCAGCCCCTACAACCCTCCCTATCTCTGTAACCTCCTCCAGCCCCTACAACACTCCCTATCTCTGTAACCTCCTCCACCCCCTACAACCTTCCCTATCTCTGTAACCTCCTCCAGCCCCTACAACCCTCCCTATCTCTGTAACCTCCTCCAGCCCCTACAACACTCCCTATCGCTGTAACCTCCTCCACCCCCACAACCTTCCCTATCTCTGTAACCTCCTCCAGCCACTACAACACTCCCTATCTCTGTAACCTCCTCCAGTCCCTCCCTATCTCTGTAACCTCCTCCAGCCCCTACAACACTCCCTATCTCTGTAACCTCCTCCAGCCCTCCCTATCTCTGTAACCTCCTCCAGCCCCTACAACTCTGCCTATCTCCGTAACCTTCTCCGACCCCTACACCCCACCATATCACTGTAACCTCCTCCATCCCCTACAACCCTCCCTATCTCTGTAACCTCCTCCAGCCCTCCCTATCTATGTAACCTCCTCCAGCCCTCCCTATCTCTGTAACCTCCTCCAGCCCTCCCTATCTATGTAACCTCCTCCAGCCCCTCCAACCCTCCCGATCTATGTAACCACCTCCAACCCCTACAACCCTCCCTATCTCTGTAACCTCCTCCAGCACCTACAACCCTCCCTATCTCTGTAACCTCCTCCAGACCCCTACATCCCTCACTATCTCATTAAAATCCTCCAGCCCCCTACAACCCTATCTCTGTAACCTCCTCCAGCACCTACAACCCTCCCTATCTCTGTAACCTCCTCCAGTCGCCTACATCCCTCCCTATCTCTGTAAAACCCTCCAGCCCCCTACAACCCTATCTCTGTAACCTCCTCCATCCCCTACACCCTGCCCTATCTCTGTAACCTCCTCCAGCCCCGACATCCCTCCTTATCTCTATAACCTCCTCCAACCCCTACACCCCTCCCCATCTCTGTAAACTCCTCCAGCCCCTACAACACTCCCTATCTCTGTAACCTACTCCAGCCCTCCCTATCTCTGTAACCTCCTCCAGTCCCTACAACCCACCTTATTTCTGTAACCACCTCCAGCCCTCCCTATTTCTGTAACCTCCTCCAGCACCTACAACCCTCCCTACCTCTGTAACCTCCTCCAGCCCCAACAACACTCCCTATCTCTGTAACCTCCTCCACACCCTACAACCTTCCCTATCTCTGTAACCTCCTCCAGCGCCTACAACTCTCCCTAACTCTGTAACCTCCTCCAGCCCTCCCTATCTCTGTAACCTCCTCCAGCCCCTACAACTCTGCCTATCTCCGTAACCTTCTCCGACCCCTACACCCCACCATATCACTGTAACCTCCTCCATCCCCTACAACCCTCCCTATCTCTGTAACCTCCTCCAGACCCTACAACCCTCCCAATCTCTGTAACCTCCTCCAGCCCTCCCTATCTCTGTAACCTCCTCCAGCCCTCCCTATCTATGTAACCACCTCCAATGCCTACAACTCTCCCTATCTCTGTAACCTCCTCCAGCCCTCCCTATCTCTGTAACCTCCTACAGCCACTACAACCCTCCCTTTCTCTGTAACCTCCTCCAGCCAGTACAACCCTCCCTATCTCTGTAACCTCCTCCAGCCCCTTTAACCCTCCCTATCTCTGTAGCCTCCTCCAGCCCTCCCTATCTATGTAACCTCCTCCAGCCCTCCCTATCCATGTAACCACCTCCAACCCCAGAACCCTCCCTATCTCTGTAACCTCCTCCAGCCATCGCTATCTCTGTAACCTCCTACAGCCCCTACGACATTCCCTATCTCTGTAACCCACTCCAGCCATCCCTATCTCTGTAACCTCCTCCAGCCCCTACACCCCTCCCTATCTCTGTAACCTCCCCCAGCCCCAACATCCCTCCCTATCTCTGTAACCTCCTCCAGCCCCTACACCCCTCCTTATCTCTGTAACCTCCCCCAGCCCTCCCTATCTCTGTAACCTCCTCCAGCCCCAAGAACACTCCCTATCTCTGTAACCTCCTCCAGACCCTACAACCCTCCCGATCTCTGTAACCATCTCCAGCCCCTACAACCCTCCCTATCTCTGTAAACTCCTCCAGCCCTCCTATCTATGTAACCTCTTCCAGCCCTATCTATGTAACCACCTCCAACCCCTACAACCCTCCCTATCTCTGTAACCTTCTCCAGCCCCTACAACCCTCCCTATCTCTGTAACCTCCTCCAGCCCTCCCTATCTCTGTAACCTCCAAAACCCCTACAACCCTCCCTATTTCTGTAAACTCCTCCAGCCCTCCTATCTATGTAACCTCTTCCAGCCCTATCTATGTAACCACCTCCAACCCCTACAACCCTCCCTATCACTGTAACCTCCTCCAACACCTACAACACTCCCTCTACCTGTAATCGCCTCCAGTCCCCAACACCCCTCCCTATCTCTGTAACCTCCTTCAGCCCCTACACCCCTCCCTATCTCTGTAACCTCCCCCAAACCCTACAACCCTCCCTATCTCTGTAACCTCCTCCAGTCCCCCACACCGCTCCGTATCTCTGTAAAATCCTCCAGCCCCCTACAACCCTATCTCTGTAACCTCCTCCAGCCCCTACACCCCTCCCTATCTCTGTAACCTCCTCCAGACCCTACATCCCTCCCTATCTCTGTAACCTCCTCCAACCCCTACACCCTTACCTATCTCTGTAACCAACTCCCGCCCCCTACAAACCTCCCTATCTCTGTATCCTCCTCCAGCCCCTACACCCCTCCCTATCTCTGTAACCTCCTCCAGTCCCCTACATCCCTCACTATCTCATTAAAATCCTCCAGCCCCCTACAACCCTATCTCTGTAACCTCCTCCAGCACCTACAACCCTCCCTATCTCTGTAACCTCCTCCAGTCGCCTACATCCCTCCCTATCTCTGTAAAACCCTCCAGCCCCCTACAACCCTATCTCTGTAACCTCCTCCAGCCCCATCAATGCTCCCTATCTCCGTAACCTCATCCAGCCCTCCCTATCTATGTAACCTCCTCCAGCCCTCCCTATCTATGTAACCACCTCCAACATCTACATCCCTCCCTATCTCTGTAAACTGCTCCAGCCCCTACAACCCTCCCTATCTCTGTAACCTCCTCCAGCCCTCCATATTTTTGTAACCTCCTACAGCCCCTACAACCCTCCTTATCTCTGTAACCTCCTCCAGCCCCTACACCCCTCCCTATCACTGTAACCTCCTCCAGACCCTACACACTCCCTATCACTGTAACCTCCTGCAGCCCCAACAACACTCCCGATCTCTGTAACCTCCTCCAACCCCTACATCCCTCCCTATCTCCGTAACATTATCCGACCCCTACACCCCTCCCTATCTCTGTAACCTCCTCCATCCCCTACACCCTCCCCAATCTCTATAACCTCCTCCAGCCCCGACATCCCTCCTTATCTCTATAACCTCCTCCAACCCCTACACCCATCCCCATTTCTGTAACCTCCTCCAGCCCCTACACCCCTCCCTATCTCTGTAACCCACTCTAGCCCCTACACCCCTCCCTATCTCTGTAACCTCCTCCAGCCCCTACACCCCCTCCCTATCTCTGTAAGCTACTCAAGCCCCTACACCCCTCCCTATCTCTGTAACCTCCTCCAGCCCCTACACCCCCTCCCCATCTCTGTAACATCCTCCAGTCCCTACACCCCTCCCTATCTCTGTAACCTCCTCCAGCCCCTACACCCCCTCCCCATCTCTGTAACATCCTCCAGTCCCTACACCCCCTCCCTATCTCTGTAAGCTACTCAAGCCCCTACACCCCTCCCTATCTCTGTAACCTCCTCCAGCCCCTACACCCCCTCCCCATCTCTGTAACATCCTCCAGTCCCTACAACCCTCCCTATCTCTGTAACCTCCTCCAGCCCCTACACCCCCTCCCTATCTCTGTAAGCTACTCAAGCCCCTACACCCCTCCCTATCTCTGTAACCTCCTCCAGCCCCTACACCCCCTCCCCATCTTTGTAACATCCTCCAGTCCCTACAACCCTCCCTATCTCTGTAACCTCCTCCAGCCCCTACAACACTCCCTATCTCTGTAACCTCCTCCACCCCCTACAACCTTCCCTATCTCTGTAACCTCCTCCAGCCCCTACAACCCTCCCTATCTCTGTAACCTCCTCCAGCCCCTACAACCCTCCCTATCTCTGTAACCTCCTCCAGCCCCTACAACACTCCCTATCTCTGTAACCTCCTCCACCCCCTACAACCTTCCCTATCTCTGTAACCTCCTCCAGCCCCTACAACCCTCCCTATCTCTGTAACCTCCTCCAGCCCCTACAACACTCCCTATCGCTGTAACCTCCTCCACCCCCACAACCTTCCCTATCTCTGTAACCTCCTCCAGCCACTACAACACTCCCTATCTCTGTAACCTCCTCCAGTCCCTCCCTATCTCTGTAACCTCCTCCAGCCCCTACAACACTCCCTATCTCTGTAACCTCCTCCAGCCCTCCCTATCTCTGTAACCTCCTCCAGCCCCTACAACTCTGCCTATCTCCGTAACCTTCTCCGACCCCTACACCCCACCATATCACTGTAACCTCCTCCATCCCCTACAACCCTCCCTATCTCTGTAACCTCCTCCAGCCCTCCCTATCTATGTAACCTCCTCCAGCCCTCCCTATCTCTGTAACCTCCTCCAGCCCTCCCTATCTATGTAACCTCCTCCAGCCCCTCCAACCCTCCCGATCTATGTAACCACCTCCAACCCCTACAACCCTCCCTATCTCTGTAACCTCCTCCAGCACCTACAACCCTCCCTATCTCTGTAACCTCCTCCAGACCCCTACATCCCTCACTATCTCATTAAAATCCTCCAGCCCCCTACAACCCTATCTCTGTAACCTCCTCCAGCACCTACAACCCTCCCTATCTCTGTAACCTCCTCCAGTCGCCTACATCCCTCCCTATCTCTGTAAAACCCTCCAGCCCCCTACAACCCTATCTCTGTAACCTCCTCCATCCCCTACACCCTGCCCTATCTCTGTAACCTCCTCCAGCCCCGACATCCCTCCTTATCTCTATAACCTCCTCCAACCCCTACACCCCTCCCCATCTCTGTAAACTCCTCCAGCCCCTACAACACTCCCTATCTCTGTAACCTACTCCAGCCCTCCCTATCTCTGTAACCTCCTCCAGTCCCTACAACCCACCTTATTTCTGTAACCACCTCCAGCCCTCCCTATTTCTGTAACCTCCTCCAGCACCTACAACCCTCCCTACCTCTGTAACCTCCTCCAGCCCCAACAACACTCCCTATCTCTGTAACCTCCTCCACACCCTACAACCTTCCCTATCTCTGTAACCTCCTCCAGCGCCTACAACTCTCCCTAACTCTGTAACCTCCTCCAGCCCTCCCTATCTCTGTAACCTCCTCCAGCCCCTACAACTCTGCCTATCTCCGTAACCTTCTCCGACCCCTACACCCCACCATATCACTGTAACCTCCTCCATCCCCTACAACCCTCCCTATCTCTGTAACCTCCTCCAGACCCTACAACCCTCCCAATCTCTGTAACCTCCTCCAGCCCTCCCTATCTCTGTAACCTCCTCCAGCCCTCCCTATCTATGTAACCACCTCCAATGCCTACAACTCTCCCTATCTCTGTAACCTCCTCCAGCCCTCCCTATCTCTGTAACCTCCTACAGCCACTACAACCCTCCCTTTCTCTGTAACCTCCTCCAGCCAGTACAACCCTCCCTATCTCTGTAACCTCCTCCAGCCCCTTTAACCCTCCCTATCTCTGTAGCCTCCTCCAGCCCTCCCTATCTATGTAACCTCCTCCAGCCCTCCCTATCCATGTAACCACCTCCAACCCCAGAACCCTCCCTATCTCTGTAACCTCCTCCAGCCATCGCTATCTCTGTAACCTCCTACAGCCCCTACGACATTCCCTATCTCTGTAACCCACTCCAGCCATCCCTATCTCTGTAACCTCCTCCAGCCCCTACACCCCTCCCTATCTCTGTAACCTCCCCCAGCCCCAACATCCCTCCCTATCTCTGTAACCTCCTCCAGCCCCTACACCCCTCCTTATCTCTGTAACCTCCCCCAGCCCTCCCTATCTCTGTAACCTCCTCCAGCCCCAAGAACACTCCCTATCTCTGTAACCTCCTCCAGACCCTACAACCCTCCCGATCTCTGTAACCATCTCCAGCCCCTACAACCCTCCCTATCTCTGTAAACTCCTCCAGCCCTCCTATCTATGTAACCTCTTCCAGCCCTATCTATGTAACCACCTCCAACCCCTACAACCCTCCCTATCTCTGTAACCTTCTCCAGCCCCTACAACCCTCCCTATCTCTGTAACCTCCTCCAGCCCTCCCTATCTCTGTAACCTCCAAAACCCCTACAACCCTCCCTATTTCTGTAAACTCCTCCAGCCCTCCTATCTATGTAACCTCTTCCAGCCCTATCTATGTAACCACCTCCAACCCCTACAACCCTCCCTATCACTGTAACCTCCTCCAACACCTACAACACTCCCTCTACCTGTAATCGCCTCCAGTCCCCAACACCCCTCCCTATCTCTGTAACCTCCTTCAGCCCCTACACCCCTCCCTATCTCTGTAACCTCCCCCAAACCCTACAACCCTCCCTATCTCTGTAACCTCCTCCAGTCCCCCACACCGCTCCGTATCTCTGTAAAATCCTCCAGCCCCCTACAACCCTATCTCTGTAACCTCCTCCAGCCCCTACACCCCTCCCTATCTCTGTAACCTCCTCCAGACCCTACATCCCTCCCTATCTCTGTAACCTCCTCCAACCCCTACACCCTTACCTATCTCTGTAACCAACTCCCGCCCCCTACAAACCTCCCTATCTCTGTATCCTCCTCCAGCCCCTACACCCCTCCCTATCTCTGTAACCTCCTCCAGTCCCCTACATCCCTCACTATCTCATTAAAATCCTCCAGCCCCCTACAACCCTATCTCTGTAACCTCCTCCAGCACCTACAACCCTCCCTATCTCTGTAACCTCCTCCAGTCGCCTACATCCCTCCCTATCTCTGTAAAACCCTCCAGCCCCCTACAACCCTATCTCTGTAACCTCCTCCATCCCCTACACCCTGCCCTATCTCTGTAACCTCCTCCAGCCCCGACATCCCTCCTTATCTCTATAACCTCCTCCAACCCCTACACCCCTCCCCATCTCTGTAACCTCCTCCAGCCCCGACATCCCTCCTTATCTCTATAACCTCCTCCAACCCCTACACCCCTCCCCATCTCTGTAACCTCCTCCAGCCCCTACAACACTCCCTATCTCTGTAACCTACTCCAGCCCTCCCTATCTCTGTAACCTCCTCCAGTCCCTACAACCCACCTTATTTCTGTAACCACCTCCAGCCCTCCCTATTTCTGTAACCTCCTCCAGCACCTACAACCCTCCCTACCTCTGTAACCTCCTCCAGCCCCAACAACACTCCCTATCTCTGTAACCTCCTCCACCCCCTACAACCTTCCCTATCTCTGTAACCTCCTCCAGCGCCTACAACTCTCCCTAACTCTGTAACCTCCTCCAGCCCTCCCTATCTCTGTAACCTCCTCCAGCCCCTACAACTCTGCTATCTCCGTAACCTTCTCCGACCCCTACACCCCACCATATCACTGTAACCTCCTCCATCCCCTACAACCCTCCCCTATCTCTGTAACCTCCTCCAGACCCTACAACCCTCCCAATCTCTGTAACCTCCTCCAGCCCTCCCTATCTCTGTAACCTCCTCCAGCCCTCCCTATCTATGTAACCACCTCCAATGCCTACAACTCTCCCTATCTCTGTAACCTCCTCCAGCCCTCCCTATCTCTGTAACCTCCTACAGCCCCTACAACCCTCCCGATATCTGTAATCCCCTCCATCCCTATCACTGTAACCTCCTCCAGCCCCATCACCCCTCCCTATCTCTGTAACCTCCTCCAGCCTCGACATCCTCCCTATCTCTGTAACCTCCTCCAGCCCCTACACCCCTCCCTATCTCTGTAACCTCCTCCAGCCCCTCCCTATCTCTGTAACCTCCTCCAGCCCCTACAACACTCCCTATCTCTGTAACCTCCCTCCAGCCCTCCCTATCTCTGTAACCTCCTCCAGCCCCTACAACTCTGCCTATCTCCGTAACCTTCTCCGACCCCTACACCCCACCATATCACTGTAACCTCCTCCATCCCCTACAACCCTCCCTATCTCTGTAACCTCCTCCAGCCCTCCCTATCTATGTAACCTCCTCCAGCCCTCCCTATCTATGTAACCTCCTCCAGCCCTCCCTATCTCTGTAACCTCCTCCAGCCCTCCCTATCTATGTAACCACCTCCAATGCCTACAACTCTCCCTATCTCTGTAACCTCCTCCAGCCCTCCCTATCTCTGTAACCTCCTACAGCCACTACAACCCTCCCTTTCTCTGTAACCTCCTCCAGCCAGTACAACCCTCCCTATCTCTGTAACCTCCTCCAGCCCCTTTAACCCTCCCTATCTCTGTAGCCTCCTCCAGCCCTCCCTATCTATGTAACCTCCTCCAGCCCTCCCTATCCATGTAACCACCTCCAACCCCAGAACCCTCCCTATCTCTGTAACCTCCTCCAGCCATCGCTATCTCTGTAACCTCCTACAGCCCCTACGACATTCCCTATCTCTGTAACCCACTCCAGCCATCCCTATCTCTGTAACCTCCTCCAGCCCCTACACCCCTCCCTATCTCTGTAACCTCCCCCAGCCCCAACATCCCTCCCTATCTCTGTAACCTCCTCCAGCCCCTACACCCCTCCTTATCTCTGTAACCTCCCCCAGCCCTCCCTATCTCTGTAACCTCCTCCAGCCCCAAGAACACTCCCTATCTCTGTAACCTCCTCCAGACCCTACAACCCTCCCGATCTCTGTAACCATCTCCAGCCCCTACAACCCTCCCTATCTCTGTAAACTCCTCCAGCCCTCCTATCTATGTAACCTCTTCCAGCCCTATCTATGTAACCACCTCCAACCCCTACAACCCTCCCTATCTCTGTAACCTTCTCCAGCCCCTACAACCCTCCCTATCTCTGTAACCTCCTCCAGCCCTCCCTATCTCTGTAACCTCCAAAACCCCTACAACCCTCCCTATTTCTGTAAACTCCTCCAGCCCTCCTATCTATGTAACCTCTTCCAGCCCTATCTATGTAACCACCTCCAACCCCTACAACCCTCCCTATCACTGTAACCTCCTCCAACACCTACAACACTCCCTCTACCTGTAATCGCCTCCAGTCCCCAACACCCCTCCCTATCTCTGTAACCTCCTTCAGCCCCTACACCCCTCCCTATCTCTGTAACCTCCCCCAAACCCTACAACCCTCCCTATCTCTGTAACCTCCTCCAGTCCCCCACACCGCTCCGTATCTCTGTAAAATCCTCCAGCCCCCTACAACCCTATCTCTGTAACCTCCTCCAGCCCCTACACCCCTCCCTATCTCTGTAACCTCCTCCAGACCCTACATCCCTCCCTATCTCTGTAACCTCCTCCAACCCCTACACCCTTACCTATCTCTGTAACCAACTCCCGCCCCCTACAAACCTCCCTATCTCTGTATCCTCCTCCAGCCCCTACACCCCTCCCTATCTCTGTAACCTCCTCCAGTCCCCTACATCCCTCACTATCTCATTAAAATCCTCCAGCCCCCTACAACCCTATCTCTGTAACCTCCTCCAGCACCTACAACCCTCCCTATCTCTGTAACCTCCTCCAGTCGCCTACATCCCTCCCTATCTCTGTAAAACCCTCCAGCCCCCTACAACCCTATCTCTGTAACCTCCTCCATCCCCTACACCCTGCCCTATCTCTGTAACCTCCTCCAGCCCCGACATCCCTCCTTATCTCTATAACCTCCTCCAACCCCTACACCCCTCCCCATCTCTGTAACCTCCTCCAGCCCCGACATCCCTCCTTATCTCTATAACCTCCTCCAACCCCTACACCCCTCCCCATCTCTGTAACCTCCTCCAGCCCCTACAACACTCCCTATCTCTGTAACCTACTCCAGCCCTCCCTATCTCTGTAACCTCCTCCAGTCCCTACAACCCACCTTATTTCTGTAACCACCTCCAGCCCTCCCTATTTCTGTAACCTCCTCCAGCACCTACAACCCTCCCTACCTCTGTAACCTCCTCCAGCCCCAACAACACTCCCTATCTCTGTAACCTCCTCCACCCCCTACAACCTTCCCTATCTCTGTAACCTCCTCCAGCGCCTACAACTCTCCCTAACTCTGTAACCTCCTCCAGCCCTCCCTATCTCTGTAACCTCCTCCAGCCCCTACAACTCTGCCTATCTCCGTAACCTTCTCCGACCCCTACACCCCACCATATCACTGTAACCTCCTCCATCCCCTACAACCCTCCCTATCTCTGTAACCTCCTCCAGACCCTACAACCCTCCCAATCTCTGTAACCTCCTCCAGCCCTCCCTATCTCTGTAACCTCCTCCAGCCCTCCCTATCTATGTAACCACCTCCAATGCCTACAACTCTCCCTATCTCTGTAACCTCCTCCAGCCCTCCCTATCTCTGTAACCTCCTACAGCCCCTACAACCCTCCCGATATCTGTAATCCCCTCCATCCCTATCACTGTAACCTCCTCCAGCCCCATCACCCCTCCCTATCTCTGTAACCTCCTCCAGCCTCGACATCCCTCCCTATCTCTGTAACCTCCTCCAGCCCCTACACCCCTCCCTATCTCTGTAACCTCCTCCAGCCCCCTCCCTATCTCTGTAACCTCCTCCAGCCCCTACAACACTCCCTATCTCTGTAACCTCCTCCAGCCCTCCCTATCTCTGTAACCTCCTCCAGCCCCTACAACTCTGCCTATCTCCGTAACCTTCTCCGACCCCTACACCCCACCATATCACTGTAACCTCCTCCATCCCCTACAACCCTCCCTATCTCTGTAACCTCCTCCAGCCCTCCCTATCTATGTAACCTCCTCCAGCCCTCCCTATCTATGTAACCTCCTCCAGCCCTCCCTATCTATGTAACCTCCTCCAGCCCCTCCAACCCTCCCGATCTATGTAACCACCTCCAACCCCTACAACCCTCCCTATCTCTGTAACCTCCTCCAGCACCTACAACCCTCCCTATCTCTGTAACCTCCTCCAGACCCCTACATCCCTCACTATCTCATTAAAATCCTCCAGCCCCCTACAACCCTATCTCTGTAACCTCCTCCAGCACCTACAACCCTCCCTATCTCTGTAACCTCCTCCAGTCGCCTACATCCCTCCCTATCTCTGTAAAACCCTCCAGCCCCCTACAACCCTATCTCTGTAACCTCCTCCATCCCCTACACCCTGCCCTATCTCTGTAACCTCCTCCAGCCCCGACATCCCTCCTTATCTCTATAACCTCCTCCAACCCCTACACCCCTCCCCATCTCTGTAAACTCCTCCAGCCCCTACAACACTCCCTATCTCTGTAACCTACTCCAGCCCTCCCTATCTCTGTAACCTCCTCCAGTCCCTACAACCCACCTTATTTCTGTAACCACCTCCAGCCCTCCCTATTTCTGTAACCTCCTCCAGCACCTACAACCCTCCCTACCTCTGTAACCTCCTCCAGCCCCAACAACACTCCCTATCTCTGTAACCTCCTCCACACCCTACAACCTTCCCTATCTCTGTAACCTCCTCCAGCGCCTACAACTCTCCCTAACTCTGTAACCTCCTCCAGCCCTCCCTATCTCTGTAACCTCCTCCAGCCCCTACAACTCTGCCTATCTCCGTAACCTTCTCCGACCCCTACACCCCACCATATCACTGTAACCTCCTCCATCCCCTACAACCCTCCCTATCTCTGTAACCTCCTCCAGACCCTACAACCCTCCCAATCTCTGTAACCTCCTCCAGCCCTCCCTATCTCTGTAACCTCCTCCAGCCCTCCCTATCTATGTAACCACCTCCAATGCCTACAACTCTCCCTATCTCTGTAACCTCCTCCAGCCCTCCCTATCTCTGTAACCTCCTACAGCCCCTACAACCCTTCCTATATCTGTAATCCCCTCCATCCCTATCACTGTAACCTCCTCCAGCCCCATCACCCCTCCCTATCTCTGTAACCTCCTCCAGCCTCGACATCCCTCCCTATCTCCGTAACCTCCTCCAGCCCCTACACCCCTCCCTATCTCTGTAACCTCCTCCAGCCCCTCCCTATCTCTGTAACCTCCTCCAGCCCCTACAACACTCCCTATCTCTGTAACCTCCTCCAGCCCTCCCTATCTCTGTAACCTCCTCCAGCCCCTACAACTCTGCCTATCTCCGTAACCTTCTCCGACCCCTACACCCCACCATATCACTGTAACCTCCTCCAGCCCCTACACCCCTCCCTATCTCTGTAACCTCCTCCAGCCCCTCCCTATCTCTGTAACCTCCTCCAGCCCCTACAACCCTCCCAATCTCTGTAACCTCCTCCAGCCCTCCCTATCTCTGTAACATCCTCCAGCCCTCCCTATCTATGTAACAACCTCCAATGCCTACAACTCTCCCTATCTCTGTAACCTCCTCCAGCCCTCCCTATCTCTGTAACATCCTACAGCCCCTACAACCCTCCTTATATCTGTAATCCCCTCCATCCCTATCACTGTAACCTCCTCCAGCCCCATCACCCCTCCCTATCTGTGTAACCTCCTCCAGCCTCGACATCCCTCCTTATCTCTGTAACCTCCTCCAGCCCCTACACCCCTCCCTATCTCTGTAACCTCCTCCAGCCTCTCCCTATCTCTGTAACCTCCTCCAGCCCCTACAACACTCCCTATCTCTGTAACCTCCTCCAACCCTACACCCCTCCCTATCTCTGTAACCTCCTCCAGCCCCTACAACTCTCCCTTTCTCCGTAACCTTCTCCGACCCCTACACCCCACCATATCACTGTAACCTCCTCCATCCCCTACAACCCTCCCTATCTCTGTAACCTCCTCCAGACCCTACAACCCTCCCAATCTCTGTAACCTCCTCCAGCCCCCTACACCCCTCCCTATCTCTGTAACCTCCTCCAGCCCTCCCTATCTCTGTAACCTCCTCCAGCCCTCCCTATCTCTGTAACCTCCTACAGCCCCTACAACCCTCCCTATATCTGTAATCCCCTCCATCCCTATCACTGTAACCTCCTCCAGCCCTCCCTATCTCTGTCACCTCCTCCAGTCCCTACGACCCTCCCTATCTCTGTAACCTCCTCCAGCCCCCTACATCCCTCCCTATCTCTGTAACCTCCTCCAGCCCCCTACAACCTTCCGAGATCTCTGCTCTCCTCCGATTCCGGCCTCTTGAGTCTCCCACGATTCCCATCGTTCCTCCGTTGGCGGCCGTGCCTTCAGCTGCCCTGCGGGGGTGCCCTATGCTCTGGAACCCTAATCCCCTCTCCGCCTCTCTCTCTCTCTCCCACCCCAACCTTCGAGACCCTCTTCGAAACCACGTTGACCGAGCTTTTAATCGCCCGTTCTGTCCACCCCCCAACCCCGAAGTATCTCCTCACTTGGCTCGGCGTCCATCTTTGCTCCACAACGGCTCCCGCGAGCGGCCCCTGGGGGCCGGGTGGGGGGAAGCTGTGACCGTGACAGAGGGCAGCCGTTCAATAAGAGACGCGGCGGTTAAATTTTGTCTGTGGTGCTCTCCGTCTGCTTTCCCTTCGCGGGCGGACGAGGCTGACGGGGATTCGCTCGAGCCGACTGGAACCGGAGTCTCACAGAGCAGGGGCGGCTCGAGAGGGGAATCGGACAGGGGGGGACACGGAGGGGAATCTGCATTCGCGGAGACTCGGCCACGATCCCACGGACACCCCCACCACCCCCCACCCCTCCCCGGGGTGTGCGGGTTTAACGACGACGAGAGACGCGGACGGACAGAGAGTCCGAGAAGCCGCTTTTACAACCAAATAACCACAAGTTCCTTTTTATTGTCAGTTTTTTCTTTTCAAAACAAACTTATAATTGAAAACACCGTGAAGCAGCGCGCGGCGTCTGGACAAGAGGTTTAGCGACGGAGACGGTGGCGGGCGGGGGGTTCACACATCTCTCTCTCCGGTGAGAGGTGCTCCGAATTCAGGGGACCACCCACCCCACCCTCCCCACCCCACCCCACCCTCCTTTTCTCCATCGCTCACTCACTAAAAGCCAGTGGACAACCGTGGGGCTGTCAAGACGCAGGGACCGGAGCAACCGCCTGTCACACAGGGACAGCAGGAGGCCATTCAGCCCCTCCTCCTCGAGCCTGTTACACAGGGGGAGGCCATTCAGCACCTCTCCTCCTCCTCGAGCCTGTTACACAGGAGGAGGCCATTGACTCCTTCAAAGAAATCCAATAAATTGGTTAAACCTGATTTCCATTTCACAAAACCGCGCTGACTCTTCCCGGTTACCCAGAGTTTCTCTAAGTGCCCAGATATAACCCCCTTAATGATCGATTCGAACACCTTCCCCATGACAGACATAACCTCCTCCAGCCCCTACACCCCTTCCTATCTCTGTAACCTCCTCCAGCCCCCTACACCCCTCCCTATCTCTGTAACCTCCTCCAGCCCCCTACACCCCTCCCTATCTCTGTAACCTCCTCCAGCCCCCTACACCCCTCCCTATCTCTGTAACCTCCTCCAGCCCCTACACCCCTCCCTATCTCTGTAACCTCCTCCAGCCCCTACACCCCTCCCTATCTCTGTAACCCCCTCCAGCCCCTACACCCCTCCCTATCTCTGTAACCTCCTCCAGTCCCTACACCCCTCCCTATCTCTGTAACCTCCTCCAGCCCCCTACACCCCTCCCTATCTCTGTAACCTCCTCCAGCCCCTACACACCTCCCTATCTCTGTAACCTCCTCCAGACCCCTACACACCTCCCTATTTCTGTAACCTCCTCCAGCCCCTACACCACTCCCTATCTCTGTAATCTCCTCCAGTCCCCTACACCCCTCCCTATCTCTGTAACCTCCTCCAGCCCCAACACCCCTCCCTAACTCTGTAACCTCCTCCAGTCCCTACAACCCTCCCTATCTCTGTAACCTCCTCCACTCCCTACAACCCTCCCTATCTCTGTAACCTCCTCCAGCCCCTACACACCTCCCTATCTCTGTAACCTCCTCCAGCCCCCTACAACCCTCCCTATCTCTGTAACCTCCTCCAGCCCCTACACCCCTCCCTATCTCTGTAACCTCATCCAGCACCTACACCCCTCCCAATATCTGTAACCTACTCCAGTCCCTACACACATCCCTATCTCTGTAACCCCCTCCAGCCCTCCCTATCTCTGTAATCCCCTCCAGCTCCTACACGACTCCCTATCTCTGTAACCTCCTCCAGCCCCTACAACTCTCCCTAAGTCTGTAACATCCTCCAGCCCCTACGCCCATCCCTATTTCTGTAACCTCCTCCAGCCCTCTACTAACCTCCCTATCTCTGTAACCCCCTCCAGCCCCTTCAATCCTCCCTATCTCTGTAACCACCTCCAGCCCCTACACCCCTCCCTATCTCTGTAACCTCCTGCAGCCCCAACAACCGTCCCTATCTCTGTAACCTCCTCCAGCCCCTATACCCCTCCCTATCTCTGTAACCTCCTCCAGCCCCTATACCCCTCCCTATCTCTCTAACCTCCTCCAGCCCTCCCCATCTATGTAACCACCTACAACCCCTTCAACCGTCCCTATCTATGTAACCACCTCCAACCCCTACACCCCTCCCTATCTCTGTAACCTCCTCGAGCCCCTACAACCATCCCTATC